>NW_006768805.1:315410-339163 GCF_000204055.1 Melampsora larici-populina 98AG31
TCCACTTCATAATATTAGTAAGGTGCTATCTAGTCATTTAAACACTCTACATATGTTCAAACAGTTCTGCATGAATAGCTCTGTAGGATCTTTTTTAGACCAGCTACAGATGTGATGTCTCAATGAAAAATGTAGAGGAAAGGCTCACCTCTTAATGCACTTCAAATCGAGTGATTTGATTCAGAACTGCAAAAGTTATTGATGTTTGAAGATTCCAAAATCCTGTCTTCAAAGTCAAGGGCCAAATTTCAGGTATTGTTACACGTGAATTTTTGATGATTTTCAGTGTTTATTGTTGGTACATTAACCAGTATCTGTGTGTAAAATACAAAAAAATACTCGTCATGACGCCCCAACATCTAGGAACAAGGTGCATATTTTTTCAGATTTTTAGCTCTCTTCCTGTTGCCTCAGGACTTTTCTATGTCAGTAGTTTTCTTTACCGCCCGGTAAAGATGACATTTTGTGTAGTGTTTGAATACCCTAATTTGATTGAGCTTAGTGTCTCTTTTGAACTTAATTTCTTTTACTTATGCCAAACTTGCACGCAGGCAAGGGTTGGGAACAAGAGTTCGGCTGGGCACGTCCTCACAAGCCTTTTATACCTTTTGTTTACCAAGGAATCCTGCCAGACCCATAATGAAAAATGTGTGTGATGGTCTTGCACACAATGTGAACTTTTCTCCTCAAAAGTTACACATTGCTCCCTTAGTTAGACTCGTAGGCACGAATGATTACGTAGACTTCCCGCATGTACTCGTCCCTTTTTTTCCTATCCTTTTCTCTCACTGCTGATCGCTCTCATGGGGGAAAATACAAATCGAGCCCCAGCGCAATTTCGTAGCCGACGTGTTCTTTGCCTAACACCGTCGCAAGCCCATTCCCGGTGATTCATAAAACCACAAAGATTCCACCCGTATGTGTTGAACACGAACTAGCGCAGCGTTCTCAAATCTCGGTTGATCAGAGGTTTGCATCGTGGTCAAATACCTGAGATTATTCACTCGATACCAATTGAGGTGTAAACTGATATTCTACCACAATTTTACAGGTATTCACAGCGTTTTTTCGAATCCCCCACCATAACCTTTCCCCAACGAAAAGGAGGTTCGTGATGGTGGCAGTACCTGGCGATAGATGACTGATGGTCATTCAGAGTGAACATCCTAAGTAGTAAGCCATGTTGACCTCCTTAACTGCTGTGTAACAAGGAGGATCCCACAGCCTCCATAGTCTACATATCTATATCTTTCGATACCATCCTTCCAATTCGAACACGCTCCTTATAATCTTTTTCTGAGTAAAAATGAAACTCTTCACTATTTTCACTTTGATGACCTTATCGTTCATCCAAGTTTCTATTGCCTTGGAAAGTAAACCAATTCTTTCGCGTGACCTCAAACGTGAACGATTAAGAAGACACAACGAGCTTCAAACTCGTCAAATCAGTCGATATGCTGATCATCCTGATTGGTAAATCGTCCAAGCGTTCGGTTTTTGAACCCCAACCTAAAGAAGAAAATTTGATGGTTTTATAATTCTCCAGGTTCTATCTCAACCAACAAGAATGGTATGAACTTGATGCAACTCAACAAGATCATATGCGGTAAGAGATTCAACCTACCAATCTTTTCTCCTTCCATTCTCTTAATCTAATCGATGATTTTGATTGTTTTCTATTACATTCAGTTTCCATGCTTATTTAGCTATGTCAGTATATGGTGATTACATGAATACTTGCCCAAAGACATTTCTCAAAGGTTTCACTGTATTGCAAACTTTCGAGGGAGGTTATATTGCTCAAATTCCCGAGATGGTTAGATTTCTTTTACTTATACTTGAGTAATTGATTGATTTGTTGATCTTTGTTTGATTGTGTTCTTTTCAATTTGATTTGTTTGGTGGCTTTAGGTGAAGATTGTGATTGTCTTCAAAGGTACTGGGTAAGTGCATTTTGTGTTTTGCAATGGTATTGAAAACACAATTGTCCTGAATTTCTTCACTAATTCTGTTTTTTATATCGCGATGTTGCTTGATTGATTATCAGGGGATACGATATGTAAGTCGCAGGTCGAATCCCTTGAGATTGACTCTTGACTGATTCTAGTTTGAATTGACCGCATACAAACGAAAGTGATTGGACTCCCACAACGCGTTAGTCCTTACCCAAGTTTAATTCTTCTTGGACTTCATCATCGTATTGAAAAAACAAAATTTTATCATCTTTTTAAAGTCGAAGATTTAGTATCAAATTGTACTGATTGTCAAGTTGCAACAGCTATAAAACAACAGTATCTTCACGTCAAATCTATGACAAATGATTTTACAGTAGCTAAACAAGCTGTTGCTCGGACAGTCAGTTCGACCTATCATCTTGCATATCAGCTAAAACGTTGAAGTATTAATGAGTCTATTGGATGATTAGGGATTACACTTTTCCGTCACTGGTCATGGAACCGGAGGTTCAATTGCTGCACTTGCTGCTATGGATTTAGGAGCCCGCGATCTTGTGTAAGAACTTGGTCAGAATGAACTTCGACAACAACAATCAGAATAAAGTATTGATATATTTGAAACATGCTTTATTTTGAATTTATATGATTTTCGTATTTAGACATTACTCTCATAACTTTGGTATGCCCAGGACGTTCAATATGGCCGCTGTTGTTAGATATGACAATCTGTTTCAAGTCTTGTCTGGTCAAAGTGTTGTAGCCCGCAATGATTTCTCAGTTCATGTGAGTCCCGAGATACGCAGTAGCACCGAATGGTGATTGTTTAGATCATGGCTGAGGTTTTGATTTGACTTGTTTTTTTCTAGATTGTACCTCTTGGTCCTTTGGTTCACGTTGGATCAAAAGCTCACCTCACTGGTAACAAAACTCAATGGTTGAAGAATTGCTTTGGAGACAACGTTCGTGAACCTAATAATTTCTTCATCTTTGAATTATCGTCTCATCTCATGTTGAGTTCATCTAATTATCTGTTGTTTCGATTATATAGGAGGATCCAAAATGTTTAGGAGACCGAAGCAGTCAATCAGACCACAAATATTATTTTACTCACTTAGGACAATGCGGTAGTTCTGAGAAGGTAATTCATTTCATTCGCGTTCCTTGATTCTTTACAACAGAACGTACAGAGAACAACGTTTAACTGATGATCGATCATAGGGGTTCTAATTCTGAGGAACTCGAAAATCTAGAGTATTGAGCGAGGACCCAAAGGTTATCTTTTTTTACCTTTTTACATTTCGGATTTGAATAATTATCTTTTTGTTCTTGGAATCTCTTTTTCGGATCTCATCATGAAATCAAGTTTAAATATCCCTTTTTACCACACAACAAATTTTCACATATTTCTGTGAAATATTGGATAAGTACTTTCGACATCTAAAGACTCAATATGTAGACTCAAGTGCATTTGACAATACGCGCAAAAGCTAGACTTTTGCAGGAGATTGGTTTGTCAAGTGGTGTCAGACTGAGTTTTTTGTGAATATAAAACGCAAGCCGATCCTGGAGGCCGAGGGATTCACTCGAGAATTGCAGCGCAAAGGACAATAGAGATAAAAGACGGTATTCAATGTCTGGCCTGGCCCTACTGCGCCAACATGTGACTGTGCTTAAAAAGATGCGAGGCCGTCTTCAGGATGATACCCGAACGCATTTGAGACGATCAGGCCTTATCTTCACTGAGCCCGATCCCCATAGGTTAACAAAACATCCCCCCTCATCCACCATCAAGTTTGTATGGGATTTCAATTGATCTTGAATGATATGCAAAAAGGATTCCTAAAACAAAAAACCATGAATGATTTCTAAATAAATACAACCTAATTACAACCTGATCCCCAGATAGCCATCCATCCCAAAAAGAAAGGAGAAAAACAATCCGGAAAGTTTAAGAAATGGTTTTTTTTACAAAAGATACATTGCTTTAAAATTAAATTTTGATTTGAATCAATCAAATGCTATAATGAAATAATGAAAGAGAAAGCAAATTGGGATCAAAAAGGGTATGGAGAGAATGAAAGTATGAAGGTATTAGATAAAGCCTAAAAGGTGAAAAATTGGCGATTGCAATTTGAGATGAAGTAGATTTGTAATAACAAGAACACAGAGAAGGAGAGGTGACTGGTAGCTTATGAGAGTGTCAATGATCGTAACTGGTAGCATATGAGAGTGTCAATGATCGTAACTGGTAGCATATGAGAGTGTCAATGATCGAGACTTGTCATCATCATTAGATGATACTAAAGACTTGAGAAAACAAGAATCGAATCAGCGTCTCTCCTTTGTAAAGTTGTAAGTCAAAGATCAATTATTTCTGGAACCAACATACTTGAATAAATAATTATATAAAGAAAAAAGTTTGCATGAATTTTTCATGGTAAATTTGTACTATCAAATGGACCACTCTGTCTTGACCATGCTTCTGTAGGATTTATTTTTGATATTCTTGTTAAGTATTTGTAAATTGGCCAAACTAATGAAACACCAGTTGGATTTGGAAAAAAGTCAACAAGAGAGTCAATAATCAACATCATCTTGAAAAAGGCGATTTCTTGAAAAAGCCATTTACCTGCAAAAACATATGTCATAGTACATGTTAAAAAAATCACAAAACCTAATTCAAATTTTCAAGATTGAAAGTTTTCGATTTTTCATCAACAAAGGTTAGAACAAGACTTTATAGAGTCAAGAAAGAAAGAAAAGAAAAAACCGTGAATTAAATTCTCACCTAAATTTAACCAGCCACGATAGGAGTAGATAGTAAAACTAAGATCAGTTTCAATGATATATCTAGATGTACCACGTCTCGGGTAAGGTCTTTCATTTGCATGAAGTGCATCAGGTGTTGCAGGTAAGAAATCATCACAAAAGAAGGATAAACCACTACAGCCTAAATTATCTCGATTTGTGCTTTGATCTGTGATGATGCTTAATGAATTGATTTTGTTGAGTTTGTTTGATTTGAAGTCTTGGATACTTTTTTCTGATTTTAATGATGAAAATGTTGAGGATGATGAAATTGTTGATGTTGTTGATTTAATCATTGATCGAAGTTTGTTTTGGTTTACAAAGGTTCTATGATTTTTTTATGGTCAAGTAATGAAGCTTAATCTCTTGAAGTGGTGTTCTCATTTAATCATTCGATCAGTTCTATCTTATAACGCCAAACGAAGTGATTTGATATCTTGAAATCGGTTTATGTTTTGAGGACTCGTCACAGTTGCGGTGATTGTTTTTAATTTGGATCACTTCTTTCAATCTCAAGATCTCTCGCATCAACTTCGTCTCTCAACTTCTTTTGCAACTTTGAATTCAAAATGTGTACTTTATTCGAATTCAAGTGAACTTCTAGATTCGGTGGCTTTTTCAAACAATTGATACTGATACACATTCGATTTCGATTCAAATTACTTTGCAATTCAATTTTGAATCAGCAAGTTCAACTAAACTCAACAAGTCAAAGCAGGTCAAAGCGTGCGAGAAGCAGCGAGTTAACTTAACAAAGTCCCTCGTGCGGAGGTTTAACATACAGTCGTTCTCAGAAATGTTGGAAAAATGCAAAATCTCGAGCTGAGCTCGGGGTCCGTGCGCTGAGCAGGGACTGCAGGGACACGCAGATACAAACACTGACAAAAACTTTGATTTTGACAGGTATCTCAAGATGAAAATTCGTTTACTTTCCATCATACCTCGATGACCACACACCTATCTTGCCAATGGCCAGGCTAACGGACTGATCTCTTCAGAAAAACGGTGAAAACGTATGATTTCATGGTTAAGGGATTGTAACACGAGTTGAGGATCAGAGGAAGGATGGCATGGAGAGGACACAAGGGAGTTGAGGTTGGTGAAAGGGACACTGATCTCCACTCGACAGCTGCCATGACTTTTCCGTGACACATGTCATGAAAAAGTCACCTCCTTGGGACCACGACCTCA
Organism: Melampsora larici-populina 98AG31; assembly: GCF_000204055.1. Classification (NCBI taxonomy): domain Eukaryota; kingdom Fungi; phylum Basidiomycota; class Pucciniomycetes; order Pucciniales; family Melampsoraceae; genus Melampsora; species Melampsora laricis-populina. Next base: position 321,365 of record NW_006768805.1, read on the forward strand.
GCTCGAGATGTTGGATTTTTCCAACATTTCTGAGAACGACTGTAACAAGTGATGCCCGAGGCACGAGGGACTTACCGGAAAAGAGTGAATTTTGGCACGGAAGGTAGTGACTTTTAGTAGAGGAAATCTTGGATTTCCTCCTCATCAAATTCCCAATTGCCAAATTTTTTAAAAAGTGGTCAGGGAGAAGCGCCTGCTTCTTCCCAACAAATTGCTCTCTTCACAATCCTCTGAAAAAAATTGTGGGAGAAGTTTTCCTTGGGAGGGAAACATAGTCATTCATGATTTTCAACGGAGACTGCGGATTACACAAACTTGTATAAAAGTGTATGTAAAACCAAATTTGAATCCAGCTGTGGTGATAAATATGTATACGGTGTCCTTCAACTGATTGATGATAATCGTTGTATCTTTGATATTCATCGCCTCTTTAATCTGTTTTTAACTGGGAATCTCAAGCAATCAAGTACCTCTCAGCATCATCTGGAGTCATGAACCTTCGAAATCGGCACGGAGAGATGGCTCTCCCACCAAATCCCGTCGACGCGACAAGCGACTTGGCGATCACCAAACCACTCCTGCCTCCCCTTCTCGTCAACGGCACGTTGAGTTCGCAAAAGAAGACAGTTAAGGCCGCATTCAGTAAATCACTCAACGGCAGAGTAGCAAAAGATATACAAGTAGAAGGCATAGTTAGTCTTGTCAACGGGCTCAATACATTTGTCCTTGCTGCAACCGGTGTTGGAAAGTCATCTATCGCCCTTGGATTCTTGATGTTGTATCCTGTGAATATGCTACCAGTTATGATTGTAGTCAACCCTTTGGACGCCCTAGGTGATAATCAAGTTAGTTCAATTCATTGCAAAATCAATCCACTCCTATGTAAATGATCAAGACTGATCCGATTTGCTTTCAATGATCAATTCAGGTGCTTCAACTGCCTCCAGGGGTCACCGGAATTAACCTCACAAAGGTGACGGCTACAGATGACGATGTATGGGAGGAACTCGAGAAGCATTATTATAGAGTAATTTTCTTGGTATGTCTCCACTTTATTCATTTGATTTACTAATCTATGTATTCAGATGTTTCAAACAAAATGCTGATGAGTATTGAATGGAATTGGTATGACATTTGACATCTCTTGCCATTTGAAAATATCTTCAGAGCCCCGAGATGTTTTTGAATAGCAGGAAATTTGAAGCGTTGTACTATAGCACTGATTTTCAAAAACACCTAGTCCTAAAGGTAGTTGATGAGGCTCATGTAATCTATTCATGGGGTCTTGTGGAAAGTGGAATGACTCAAGGGCTTCAAAGCCATACCCAGCTTGATGATGTCTGTGAATTCAGACCAAACTACGGTAGTCTTGGCCGAGCCCTGACGGCAACTGACACCGTTCCCCTGCTACTACTTTCGGCCACCTGTCGACCAATCGCACTCGAGCGGATTTGGAACAGCCTGAAGCTGACCCCACAGAACAGGGTCATGATTCAAGGCGAGCTATGTCGACCTGAAATTCGACTCATCCGAATGTATCTTACTCGGCCTTTAAAGACTGCGGAGGACATAGCTCAACTCATTCCACATAACTCAGATATTCATGACTCCGACCTCCCTTCAACCATCATCTACTCCGGCCAGGTTGACTCGACCCTTGTAGTATCGCAGCAGGTCCATATAGCTCGAGGAAATCCCAATGGCGCGAACAATGGAAACAGCACCTGCTGTCAAATCTATCATGCATCAATAGGACCTGAGGATAAATTGACTCGCGCAGCTGAATATGCGAAGGGCACCTTTCGCATTATCTCGGCAACAACAGCTTTGGGACTTGGTCAGGATTGGCATGAGGTTGAGATGGTCATTGTCAATGGGGCGATGGATCCAGATGTCATGATCCAGATGGCAGGAAGGGGTGGACGAGGCAAGAAGGATAGCGTGGCGATCTTCCTGGTTGAGCCTCACCGAAGCAAAGGTCAAAACTCTCCTGAAGACTTTCCCGATAAACAAGCTGACCAGAGTGATGATGATCGAATGCACGCATTCAGAGTGACTCCGGTATGCCTTTGAGTAGCTCTCAACTGTGATACATTGTAGGTTTCAACTTTCCTTCCCAATATTTCTGCATGTTGCTGAATTAGTTGATCAAGCGATGATAGGAATGGGAGAATCCCTTTATCAGTAGACGATCCAGCCTTCATCAAGGAGAAGGCTCGGCAGGAATCAAAAGGCATGAAGGCATGTCGATGCTCAGTATGCGATCCTGCTGGTGCAATCCAGCTCATCAAAGCTTTGAAAACCACGGATCGTGATGGTTTTCAGAACCTTTTAAATCAACCCACCGCACCGATGACTATGCCCGAGACCAGCTTTCTAAATCAACGCAAAATTGCGCCCTTGCGAGCCAAAGATACATCGAGGATGCCTATTCCCTGCCTCATTGGCGATCCGATTCGAATCTCGTTACCGATGAAGAATTTAGCCGAGGAGTTGCTCCAATCTTTTCGAGGGGTTTTCAAAGCCTACTACCCCAACGGCTCAAATTTAAATCCACATCGGCTCTTTAGTGATGATCATGCTTGGCAAGTCGTAAAGAATCACAAAGCCATTCTTCAAGGCCAGTATCTCCGAGGGATCTTCGGAAGCGAGCCACTCCCTGGAACATGGACCTCAATCAAGGAAACCATCCAGAAATGGATGTTCTCTCCCAGCTACCAATTATACCTTGACTTAATTGCACAAGAAGAAGCTCGAAACGAAGCAGCCTTTGAAACAGCTGCGTCAATATTGGCGGCATACTATGAATCACAACAAGCTAAAGAGACGCTACGGGCAGAAAAGAAAGCCAAGAATGAAGAAAAACAAAAGAAGAGATTTGAGCAAGATGCATTGAAGCTTGCACGTGCAGCCGAAAAAAGGGAGAAATTACGTTTGAAGTTGCAAGGTGGTCATCAAGTGTGAACTTGTACATGTCAGTCAGTTTGCATTTAGTATCTTTATATCCGTTGTATTGACATAACTTGCTGCCATCAACCTCATCTACAACACTTATTCAGATTCTTTTTCTACTCCCAAGCCAAGTAAAGAGCCCCAGCCAAATCGACAAGGTCGGTTATCCCAGTCTTCTTTTTGCAATAATTCTTGAAAGTGTTCAATGCCTTGGTCCTCAATGTCGTCAAGTGGGTTCAGAATCGAAGTGTCACGCGGAGTTTTGATCAGCATAGGGTCTGCAAGATGATCGCGTGCCATGTGCATGAACTGGCCTAGAGAGTCTGGCTTAATTGGATGTTTGTTGTTCTGATATACATGTTCTAGACCTGATCTGAGGCAGAGTTGGTGAATCAAGCTTCGTAACTGTTTCAAATTGAAATTAATGACCACATTAGAATGCTTTAAAGATCCAGAAATAATACTTTCACATTTGGAAAAGCCTTACCAATGGAATGTTAAGAGAGAATCTTTCAATTAAGGTGTCTAGATCAGTGCCTCGACCCTGAGAAATTTTTGCGGCATTGCATGTTAGGAAAAACATTATAAGACAACAGATAAGATATCTCACCGAGTTATTGAAGAAATACTTGATCCAATAATTCTGGATCTCAAGATAAAAATCTTTAGCAACCCAGTGGCCTTCGCGGCCAGAAGAAGGAATTAATAAACAATGCTTGATCACTCTTGCAAACTTCTTTGGTAGATATACTTCCAATACCATCAAATACCTAGGGAGATGAATTGCATATGCGGAGAGTTTCTTGATGCCTTGGGCTAGGATAGCCCACCTTTTCCATATTGAAATAAGGCGTCCAATATCTCCAGCGCGCATAGCATTATCTGCCTCAACCACAGTGGAAAAGTCGCGTAATCTCAAGCGTAGGTTGTAGAGAGCATTGTCATTGGATTCTTTGGCCTTGATGATAGATTCTCCCGTAAAGTAGTTATCATATACTTCATCAATCAACGCTTGAGCAACACCTGGCTTTGCCAGATCAATTGAATCCTTTGACGAGATGTATTGCCTACAGGAAGAAATCAAATCACCCAATTAAATTTGACACTTGTTGAAGTTTACATAAAAATCACAATGACAAACTTTAGTAAGAAAGCCAGTGTTGCAGAATGGATCTTATGCACAGCTGCCATCAATAGTCCAAAATCTTTCTTGTCAAGCAATTTATCGGCCTTAATCCCCAAGCTTGTTGCCATTTGATGAACCCCTGGATCCTTTGCATCATCTTTATTACCCATATACACATCCACAATCCCACTAGTTATATTGCACAAAGTGTGAGATCCTGCAAGATTACGCATAAGATTTCTTAGGCTCTCTTCGGGATGCCCAGCTGGAAACCTTTTTCGTTCAGCAGCGTTGAAGTTCCGAACAGTTCCAAGATCACCTTCAACCGATTGTACATGTGAAGCAAAGTCTTTTGGATCCAAACCTAGCTGCTTGATAAGCTGTTGGAGAACCTGTCCAATACCTTTTGCAGAGTTGTCAGATGCAGTCATCAATTTTAGCATGTAGATTTCGGGATCATACATCTTGATGGGATCAACAGGTGGTGGTGATGAGATGAGATGAGATTTACAATAAGTGTATGCTTCTGAATTCTTGTCTAACACTAGGTCCAATAGGGCGTTTACTATTTGAGTTTTTCTTGCTAGCTTGATATGAATTTCCTCTTTGTCGGTGGGTAAGAAATGGTGTAAATTAATGGGTTCAGACTTGCTACGCTCCATTGCATCATAGAAAGTATCAAGGCTGAGATCTTCAGGAGTAATGTCCTCAAGTAAGTGTTCAGGTACAACATGCATATAACCCCAAGTGCCATGTAGTGTCTTCTTGTTCAAGTCTACATTACCATTGTGTACAGAAGATTCAATGTCAATATTATCCAAGCAAAGGAGAGGTCGAATCTTGTGCGTTCTAGCAGCTACGGTTCTGATTTTTTTTGCTGTAAGCTCTTTGAGAGTATCCAAAGCCTGATTGGCTGTTTCCCTAGAAACAGTGAGGCCCATGAAATGTAAAAAGCTACTGATTTTTTCTGTGACACCACAAGCAACAAAGGTCAGAGAATTTTGCAACTGCATTGCTGAATGTCTTCTGTTGCAAGCAAATGCTACCATGGAGCATATGATTGATGGAAGCTGTGTGAACAATTGTACAAAATGCGTTAACACATGGTATATTCAGCCCGACTTTAATTCTTTTGGAAAAGAACAGACCTTTTCCAATCTACTTTCTTCTATTCTTGGTAATGCGTTTGGAGACCTTACAAGGAAGGTATCCCCATCAAGTCCGCGATCAGGCCCATCAACAATACGCTCCTCGGTTAGGTGAGCCTCCTCTTCTTGTCTATTCAACCGTTTTTCCAATCTAGCGGGCGATCGAAGGTCCCGTACTTTGCTAGTGTGTTCTAGTTTGGCTTTGATTAGGCTATGTAGAAAATTCATGTTTTCTTTTACCAGCCCCATACGTATTCCTTCAGCGTTGTCGTCAAAAAAAGAGTGGGTAATGTTTTTTGAGTTGTAGTATAATTCACTCGGAGGTTGTCCTTTTGGAATATCCTCTCGAATAACAATCTCTTTAGACTGTCAATGTTTGAGGAATGAAAGAATGGTCAGTTCCAAAATTGTCCTTCTGAGGGACAACAGCCAAGTTTGAACTTACTTCATTGAGTATAAACTTGTTGGACCATCTCTCAATCCCACTGTCCTTGCTGGCCTTGACGAGATTCCCTATCGTCGTCAACAAGTCTTTTGTTGAGTGCCAGCCTTCCTCTGTAGCCCACTTCCCTCGACGCTCCTTCACAGCCGGCTTGTTGTTAGTGAGGAAGTGGAAAATAAACTTCTTTGGGCTCAGACCCAATCGTTTGATTTCATCACATATAGTGATGATTCGCTCGTGTATGGGAGGTAATTTGATTCGCTTCTTAGGATGTGGGTCGAGGTCGGGCATTATTTTGGTTTGGTCTCAGTCAGATTCCGACAAAATTTCTCCAGTTAGCATTCAAAATTTCCTTGAGAACTTGACGTTTCATCCTTCATCCAAGTTCCCCTTGAGGCCTCTATTGTTTGATCTACCCTCATGGCTTTAGCTCGAAATCCGAGCTACATACAAACACACGTGTAATAATTGCACAGCAAGTCAATTCTTGAGGACTATGTTTCCCTCCCAAGGAAAACTTCTCCCACAATTTTTTTCAGAGGATTGTGAAGAAGCAGGCGCTTCTCCCTGACCACTTTTTAAAAAATTTGGCAATTGGGAATTTGATGAGGAGGAAATCCAAGATTTCCTCTACTAAAAGTCACTACCTTCCGTGCCAAAATTCACTCTTTTCCGGTAAGTCCCTCGTGCCTCGGGCATCACTTGTTATGTTAAACCTCCGCACGAGGGACTTTGTTAAGTTAAAGCAGCGAGGAACTTTGTTAAGTTTAACAATCGGTCTAGCGAATTAAGTATGTGGTCGTTTTCTTCTTGTCATGTCTGCAGCCTACGGTGGCGCTAAGGTGCCACATCAGTCACCTGCTTAAAAAGAGCGAAAATCGATTACTCGCCCTGAAACGAAAGGTTTCAAAATCCCGCCGACCCTGGCCCGCCTCCTCAGCCCGCTATATACACATGTGGCTACCTAGGGCATTTGCTCAAAAAACTTTTTATCTTGAAGCCGACTGAAGTGGCATCTCGTGGTTTGTCAAATATTAAACTTTTGCAAATGTATACTTTTCACCCATCTGTAGACTTATTACTAACAGCGAAGTGTAACCCTACAGTGAAAATTTTCACCTCCCGACTATCTTTCCAAAAAAAACACCATCTCCGACCTCATCCTTCCGCCAAACAACGTCTATGCCCATTCCAACGATAGTCACCAAAGCGCACCGCCCTGTCATTGCGGCCTTGGTTCAGGAAGGTCTCACCAACCAGCAGATCCAACACGAACTATCAACTCACCATGATGTTCACTGTTTGCTCAGTACCATCGCACGTGCCCGCTCCAACTGGAACTTACAGATACGACCCAATGCTGAGACTCAAGACTTCAAGAATGATCTCATCACATTCTATCACGGTCAAGGTTTCGTGGCAGAGCATCTCATCGCAATCCTTGAAGAGCGACATGGATTCAGCATCTCACAGCGAACTCTGGCGCGACGCTGCAAGAGCCTTGGTCTACAACGCCGGAAAGACGATGTGGACCAAGGGCGTGTTACCTTAGATGACATTGCTAACTTGATTCAACATGCTAAGCAGCGCGCCGATGGCAAGCGAGCTGGATATCGTCGTGTTCATCACATTCTCCGGAACCAGTACCGTGTTTCTGTTCATCGGTCAGTGTTCTTTACCATTATCCTAACAAAATCTTTTGAAATCTTTTAGAAACACAAATTATCCGTACTTATAATCTACCTCTTTGGGCGCAGCAAAATTGTTGGTATCATGGTCAAACAGATGGACGCCGATGGTGTTGAGGCCCGTTTGCGCGCTTCCATCAAACGCCGCACCTTTCATGTCCCAGGTCCAAACCACGCGTGGTCTGCCGATGGACACGACAAGCTCAAGAAGTTCGGCATCACCATCTACGGCTTTGTTGATGCATGGTCTCGGCGTGTAATGGGCCTCTTTGTCCACATCACCAACAATAATCCGGCTCACATCGGCCTGTACTATCTTGAAATAGTCAAGCAAGCTGGAGGAATTCCACAAAAAACCGTAACCGACCATGGAACCGAGACTATCAACTTAGCCGCACATCAAATCGAATTGTCGTCGCAATTTGCCAACATTTCAAACAAGGAAGCTATTAGTCGTCACAAATACACCACCTCACCTCACAATCAAAAAGTCAAATGTTTATGGTCCCAGCTCATGATTCAGCACAACATTGCACTGATCGACATGATTTTCAATTCGATGGAGAGTGGCCAGTATGATCAAGACGACCCACTACAAAAGTGAGTCTCAAGCTAGAGTGAATTGACAATTTTCGTTTGTCTGACCAGATTTTTCAAACATAGGCTCCTCTTTTTGTACCTTTGGGTACCATTGGTTCAAGAGTCTTTGAACAACTGGATGGATGATTACAACTCGTATAGGAAGCGACTTGACAGGCGAACCGCACTCCCAACCGCCTGCGCGCCCAACTACTGCTACTACGCACCTGCCTCAGCAAATGGACTCGATGGCCTCGTTCCAGTCCCATCAGCTCATGTAGATAGGCTGCGCGCTCAATATTACCCCAATTCCAACGAACTCATGATGACGTCTCCGTTGTGGCTCAGTGAGTTCGTCACTGCAGCGCAAGATTCCCTGCATATTCTTCCAGCTGCTATCAATATGGAAACTGCGTGGCCTGCATTCCACAAGATTCTCGCATTCATGCGCGCATACGATGCAGCATTACTCGAGATTCCGGCAGATCAACCTCGAGCCCCAACCAACCACGAACAAGCCGTCATTGCGGTCCACACCCGATTTGGTCGACTTCCACGTTAGTTGAGATCTGTGTAACTAACTTCAATATATGGAAGTAGTCCATCTTTCCATTGATCAACGTTCAAAACCAAAAACAAACTAAAGTCTGTTGGGGCATTTATTTTCCACCTCGTGCCCTTTGCCACAACATGTTTAAATTTCTTGATTTTTGTAAACTTGGGTCCTTGTTAGTTCGATTTCCTCCTGATGTTTTAGCCTCCTGATTCAATCATCATTAATAGTATGATTGTAGACGTTCAGTGGATGCTAGCTCGCCTCCAGGGGATGTTAAACTTGTAATTCATATGTTGGTCCCTATGTTGGTCCACTACGGAATGCGAGACGTTCCAAAGTGACAATGCAAAATTTCAAAAATCAAAAATCACAATCCCCGGGTGCGAAATTCAAAAATCAAAGACAAAACTACAGAAAATACTCAAATACAGGGATAAAACCCCTGTACTGGGGTAAAAGTCATGGCAGAAACCCCTTTTTGCCCAAATTTCCAGTGGTCAACACTGTTTTCATTGCATTGTCACCTTTCGACAAAAAGTACCAGCAACACCAAAAATCAAAAAATCAAAAAACCAAAAACCAAAAACCAAAAACCAAAAACCAAAAAATACATTTCTCAAACTGTACAATTCAAACACCAATGTTGGATTCTACTGCAGCCAAAAACCACATGTTGTCCAACTAGCCACAAGCTCGGTCTCACAGGTATCAACACCTCCAATCGGAGACATTCTACCATCAGTCTCAAGAGCTTCAAAGTACCTGCTTCCTGTCTTGCTCTCCTCCAAAACCTCTTTCATCATCATCAATCCTCTTCGATTGTCCTCGATCTTCCTCAATCTTCTTATTTCTTTGTCAACTGTCCTCAATCTTCCTTAATCTCTGTCAACCGTCCTTGATCTTCCTCAATATCTGTCAACTGTCCTGGATCTTCTTCTTTCTTCGTCAACCGTCCTTGAACTTCTTCTTTCTTCATCAACCGTCCTCAATCTTCTTATTTCTTTGTCAACTGTCCTTGATCTTCCTCAATCTTTGTCAACCGTCCTTGATCTTCTTTGACCGTCCTCAATCTTCTGCAATCCTCATCAAATCACCTTCTGTCTCCATCACCAACTACACACCAACATGCCAGCAAAAATATCTGATGAATGAGTCTGTTTCAATTTTTTTTTCATTAACAAAAGGAAAAAAAACAGTTGGGATGATGATTATCTCAACCAAAAAAATTTCAAACACATCTTACTCAAACCGATCCATAATATAATTTTTTTTTCATTAACAAAAGAATACATAAATTGAGTATATTACCAAAATATACTACCAAACAATGCTTTCAATCATATTTTGATGCAACTCTTCCAGTATATATTTATTTCTTTAACAATAGGCAGACAATTGTTTCAATATGTAGTTTTTTTTTGTTAACAAAAGCCAAAAATATTGGACAAACCTTTCAAACATGTTGTAATTGAAATGTTGCAATATATATTTTATATATGTATATCAATACATATATAAAAATGGATGAGTAATTAAACCAAATATTCCTTTCAAACAAATTCACCACCAACATATTTACCTCGGATTACAAAATCCAAGGTATCCTCGGATGCAAAACCTCAGACAGAAGCTTCCCGAGGTTTTGATCCGAGGTAATTCTCAGGGCAAAGAAATACCTTGGGCAAAAACCTCGGACAAGGTCTGTCCAAGGATTTGCCTCCGATGATGCCTCGGATTTCTCAACCCAAGGCATCTATGCTGGCAGTGATTGTACCAATGCGTTTCAATGTACATATTCATGATATTTTGATTTTAACGGTAAAAAAAATTCATTTCCCTATAAAACTATAAGTTTCATCTTATTTAATTCTGAAAAGAAAATCCATCTTATTTAATTCCAAAAAGAAAAATTTTTTGAATCAGATATAAAAATTTAATTTTTTTTATTTGAATTATAATTTTGAAAACAAAATTAAGAAAAAAAAATATGCGGATGTTCCAGCCAGAAAGGCCACCTACCTGAGCTGCTAGGTGGTCTGGCTGGAACATCCAGGCCACCTAGCTAGGTGGCCTTACCTTAAAAGTAAGGCGGCCACCTAGGAATTCCATCGCACTATCACTCAGTGATACTCGGCCCTGGATTCCTCCATTGCATGAGCGGTGGGTGCTGATACAAGGGGCCACCTAATTCCTAGGTGGCCTTACTTTTAAGGTAAGGCCACCTAGGAATTAGGTGGCCGTGCCATCGCACTATCACTCAGTGATAGTGCGATGGCATTGCGGATCGGTCCAGGGCCAAGCTGCGGCCTTGGCCCTGCATTCCTCCATTGCACGATCACTGAGTGATTGTGCAATGGAGGGGCCACCTAATTCCTAGGTGGCCTTACTTTTAAGGTAAGGCCACCTAGGAATTGGGTGGCCCATTCGATTGATCAGTAAGGCCACCTCATTTCCAGGTGGCCTTACCTTGGAGAAGGTTGGGCCGGGGCCTAAGACAGTCTAGGCCCTGGTAACTACATGTCAACTATGATTGGTTCTTGAGTAATGAACCTTTCCGTGGTACAATCTCTGTGTGAACCATATGCTGACATGTGAGATATGTAAACATATCAAGTGTAAGGTGTAAGGCTACATTTGTATACATTGTGTAATGGCTGACCACAACTCAGCCACCATTTGAGTGGAAGCATTTAACCAGTCCTTTGTTATTTGATTCTTCTGATCTTATTATTCTTGAAATCTGTTCTGTCCGCTTTCTTCAATTTGTTGAATCAACCAAGGTAATCCATGTTCTTCCTTTGTCTTCCCATTTGTTCCTGACTTCACCAAGATCAATACAGAACATATAAGAAGAAATATTATATCCTCAAGAAGAAATAGAACCTTGAAGAATCCACAAGAAGCCGATAATAATTGAATGTAGATTAATAAATCAATCAATATTTCTCAAACATCTGTTCCATTCATTGCAAAAGAAGACTCATATAATTCAAAACATTTACCACTCATGATTCACTCACAAACAATTATTGAAGACGGAAGTACTTGAGATACATGCAGAGATGTTTATGTCTCGTGAAGGGCAGGGCAAGTGACTGAGGGGACCCCCAACTACCAGCCTAACCCTTTGCTAAATGTATCTCAGAGCTTCCTGATTTCAATCCTCAAGAAATTACTTTATCAATCATTCCTTCAAACAATTATTCATTAATGCAAATTCACTTATTTCAAAAGATTTACAGCTCAAGGTTATTCACATTGACTCATGGAAGACGGAAGTACTTGAGATACATGCAGAGATGTTTATGTCTCGTGAAGGGCAGGGCAAGTGACCGAGGGGACCCCCAACTACCAGCCTAACCCTTTGCTAAATGTATCTTGGTGCTTCCTGATTTCAATCCTCAAGAAATTACTTTATCAATCATTTCTTCAAACAATTATTCATAAATTTATATATTCATGTCATTCATACTCAATCATTCAATCCATCAAATATTTAATCACTCATTGTTTATTCACTTTATTCATTATTTCATTGCATCCCCACACAAATTAAGAAATCTTGATTTTTTGATGAGCATTCCACTAATCAAAACAATGTTTTTTTTACGTAGATGCCAAAACCAGTATCAGACCTCAGAAAGCAAAAGCTTGCGGAGTGCCAAAAGAGGAAGAAGGCTCAACAACACAATGCCAAACAGGATCCAGTCCAGGATGTTCAAAGAGAATGTGTCAGTCAAAGAATTAAAGCAGGAATCAAAGACCGGTTTGGCTTGCCAGAGGACTGTGATGTTTTCCAAGTTCCTCAATTTGGGAACGCAAAAGAGCAAGTGGTTACCTATGGAACTGTTCTACTTGTGAATCTGGCTGGAAATAAGCTTATATGTGTTGCTAGGTTCAACAAAGTGGTCAAGTCCCTCAAGCTTTATGTTGTATTCACATGGCTGACAATTCTTGCTGCAGGACCCCGCCAGCATTGACCCTGCAGAAGTGAAACTTTGGAAAGACTTTTGAAGGGCTATCAAGATCATGCAGCAACACTCTGAAGCCCTGCATGTAATCAAGCAAAATCATGCAGTCAAGATGGTACCGCCCAACAAGCCGCAAGGTACTATGAGAGCATTTGGTCACAGATCATCTGAGCGTGCTGGACAAGATCAAAGCGGAACAGTCATTGGTTTGTTTACCTTCACCTTTTCACATGAGGATCTTTCCAGAAACTTAATTTGTTCCATGTTTTACCACCCGCAACCTATGCCAAAAATTCAGCTACCAGCGAGGATCCAGCCAAACTAGACAAGGATGAAGCCCGCCAAGATGAACGTCCTTGGGTGGTGGACGTTCATGATGAAAGGACTTATTCTTTATCTCTATTTGTGTATGATTCCAGCAAGAAACTGGCAGACGAGACTGATGCCCCATGTGTTTAAGATGATAATTTTGTGAGCAAAGTATTTTTGTAATTTTTTGGAATTTTTAAGAGCAACAAATTTTGGAATACAAGTTGAAATGAAAGAATTTACTCCTCATTTTACACCATGTGCTGATCTCTTGCTGGAATGTGAGTTTGTTCCCCAGATTTACCTCCATACAACAGCTCCATCTCCTCCCATATACTTAATTGTGCTATTTTTGGGCAGAGCAACCCAAAGTGCTTGCATATCCTATTGCATTTGCGCTGGTATAGAAATTCTCCAAGCCTTTCCTTCCAGTGTTTCCATCGCACCAAGCCATACTGGGTTATGGGTGAAACAAACAGTCAGGCAAACATTTTGCATACAAGCACCAATCTACTTACTTGCTTGGATCCACAATCAAAAGGTCTGTCAATACCAAACCCACCCCCTGAAGATCCGCAACCATTCTTCTTACGTTATAGTGTTTATGATACCAATGACTGAGAGCTTGCATTAAATCATTGACAAAAGGACTTTCAGAACCCGGAGTTCAAAGTTGTGATTGCTGGTATACTTGCAGTATTGTGTAACATCAAGTACTTCTTCAAAGAAATAAGCACATTCAGTGGTAGCACCGCTTCCCGCATAGACCGGAAAGTTTTGAACCATTGGGAAAATAAAACACAGGATTGAGCAAGCTTGAAGAAAGTGTATTGATTCATTTGACTCACACAAATGTTGAAAAGAAGATTGAAGCCAATTGAAGAATACTAAAGAAGATCAAAGGAGATCGAGGGATATCAAATATGATTGAAGATGATTGAAGATGATTGACGCCGATTGAAGAATACAAAAGAAGCAGGTTTAATCCAATTGAAGAGTACTAAAGAAGAATATTGAAGCCGATTGATGAATACTCAAGGAGATTGAAGCCGATTGAAGAATACTAAAGAAGATTGAAGGTATCAAAGAAGATTACAGAAGATTGAAGCTGATTGACAAATACTAAAGAAGATGGAAGCCGATTGAAGAAGATTGAAGCTTATAAAAGAAGATTACAGAAGATTGAAGCCGATCCAAGAAGATTGAAGTAGGGTGAAGCCAATCAACGAAGGGTGAAGAAGATGGAAGCCGATTGAAGAAGATAAAGAAGATGGAAGCTGATAAAAGAAGATTACAGAAGATTGAAGCCAATCCAAGAAAATTGAAGAAGGGTGAAGAAGATGGAAGACGATTGAAGAAGATAAAGAAGATTGAAGCTGACAAAAGAAGATTACAGAGGATTCAAGCCGATCCAAGAAGATTGAAGAAGGGTGAAGACAATCAAAGAAGGATGAAGAAGAGTGACGACAATCAAAGAAGTTCAGTGTAGTGTAGGTTTTGTTGAACAAGGTGGATGGGTGGAGACTATGACAAAAGATGGATGAATGTGGATGAATGACTGGCCAATATAAGATGATCGGTGATGGTGTGTGGTGTATGGGTTGTGTGATTGGTTGAGAGGTAGAGAGGTAGAGAGGTGGTTTGTACAATTTTCATCATCTAATGTGAAGTTTTCATCTTTGGGGTCTTCTTTTATGGTTTTTTAATTGTTGTTTTTTGATTATCAACATTTGTTTTTTGATTTTCAACTTTTGTTTTTTTGATTTTTGAATTTTGTTTTCCTCTTTTGTGGCTTTCCTGGTACTTTTTGTGTCAATGCGACAATGGGGTGACAAATGTTGAGTTTCAAGTTGTCAATCTACTGAAATTTGGGCCGTAACCTGGTCTGAAAGTGGTTTGTGCCATGACTTTTACTCCAGTACAGGGGTTTTTGCCCTGTATTTGAATATTTTCTGTAGTTTTGTCTTTGATTTTTGAATTTTGCACCCGGGAATTGTGAATTTTGATTTTTGATTTTTGCATTGTCACCTTGACACCTCTCGCATTCCGTAGTCCACCATGAAGATCATATATTTCCGTGATGAAGATTATTCTGTAAACTTCTTCACATCTCTCATCGAATTTTTTTCAGGATTTTGATTGATGGTACCACCTGAACCTCTAAGTTTTGTTTCATAAGAAGCTACAAATCAATTGCTTTCAAAAATTGGTTGCCTTAAATTGAACTTCAATCAATTTGAATGAGAATCAATTGAAGTTCTTTGTCAGTTTCTTTGATTCGTTTTTTGGTACGAAAGCAAAACAAAGTTGTGCTTAATTTATGTTATGGTAAGGAAAAGCACGAGGACGTAAAATGATATTGTTACTTGATTGTAACAGCTTTGTACATGCTTTTGAAGCTCTAAGTCTTAAATTACCTTCCTCTAGATACAAACAAAGGATTTTTTATAACCTCAGCTCGTCTGGCCCAGTAGGATGGATCTTAGTTAAAATCATTACAAGCTACCAAAATAGGATCTAAAGTTGTCAAAACTTAGGATTCCAAAGCAGTAATCCAACCTAATCAAACTGAAGAGATCTGGGTCTTAAATTAAACTGAAGAGATCTTTATGGGTCATGTCTGACACGCCCGTGTTCGAAGAAGTGGATTACTTGAGAGAGGTGGTATGATCCAACCCAGGCTTAACAGTTCGCCCTCAGCAGTTGAGACCGAAGAGGGATAAGTGTTAAGCCTGGGTTGGTTCAGACTGTGAGTCTCAAAGTACGGTGACGAAGAGATGATTTGGAATCACACGGCGCTGACTGCTTCGGCTCTTTTCTACAGCGTTCTTTCAAAATGGAACGGGCTGATCCAGCGATTTTCCAAAGCAGCGGAACAGTTCATGGGAATAGGCAAAACCACACTCACAATTCCTAATAAAGTCACAATGTCGCTGCCTGTTTTCCATCTTCAAAACCTTCCCTACTCACTAAGTTCTCGCTTGTTCCTCTATACCTGGCTACTTCGTAGGACACTGATGGATTCCCAAGCTGCACCCAAATTGCCTTTGCGCTTCAACAGTATCTTTTGGACAAAAGATGAAGTAAGCAGGCCTAACGCGATGTCACAAAAACTTCTCAAGACTGATGTATTCTGAATAGATTCCAACCATCAACACTGAAATTTTCAGATACTTTGACACTGATGTCTTTATCAATCAGCACGGTCTCAGCGGAATCAGCTTGCACATTGCCGCCAGGCGGCAACGCAGCAACAGATACCTTACTGGTACCTGTACCGTGCCGTACCGTATCTGCCTAGGCTGGTACCGTACCTGTAGTACCGTATCTGGGTGCAGGTTACAATACTGGACGGGCTTGGAGAGTCATTTTTATCTCCGGTACGGTACCAGGTACAGTACCGGAAATCCCAGACCAATACCGGTACTGCGCAGTAGCAGTACCTAAGAAATCAGGTACGGTACCGTACCATACCTGGTTTCGAGTACAGTACTGGGCGCTGAGCCCCCTGCGTATCATTCCTAGTCTACCCCGTCATATCATCACCCAGTACACCCCCCACATTGAACGACGAACGTATACAAAGGTACGAATCTGGTCAGAAGGTGAGTCGCACCATCTCTTTTCATCCATCTACAAGTTCTATCCCTTGCGTCTCTTTCCACCCTGACCCCACGCTTGATCAGGCTTGGTATAGGTTAGTATAGGCTTGCTCGATTTGATGCTGGTGTGTCATCATCTAGATGACTGGGGGGGAAGATTTATATGCAGGCCTCTCTTTCGATATCGTTTGTCCCGAATCCTCACCTACTCAACTTTTCCGTTTGTATTTATCCTTCTACTTCTCATCTTTCCCTTTGTATCATTCAAATCTTTTTTACTAATCATTTTCCTCTTTTTACAAATTACTATCTCTTCCCGTCGACTTCTCTCAATAAATCACGATCACCTAGTTTCAATCGCTTGATCTCTTATACTTCATTCATAATGTCCTCTTCTTCCCAACCTCGCCGAAGTGGCCGTCCATCGCCCATAAGAAAACAACCCAAGATGATCACACAACCTGGTGACTCTCGACGTGCGGTCCATTGTTGCGATGAGGAAGCCAATTCCGATGTATCATTTCAGTTATCTAGGACTAGCCAGAAGCGACGAAAGCCTGACTCAGATGATGACGAAGAGTCTGAAGATTCAGACGGCGGTTCAGCCCATTCAACCCAGCCGACCTCTAAGTCTAAAAGATCGCGTTCAACTGTCAAGGTATCGAAGAGATCAAAACGCCCCAGAAAACAAAAAGAACCTGAAATCCAAGTATTAAGCGCTCGCGATGGTGTCAAACTTAAAATCAACTTAACCCAAGACTCGGATGAGGAGAATATGAAAGTTGCTAGCAAGAAAGAAGCAAATCCAGAGCAGGAGGATGATGATCGTTACGATCCAATCAAGGATTATTATGGTCCACCAAAACACGGTGACAAGGATGTAAGATTTCGTACTTTCACCTTCCTTTCCTCATTTCTCTCAGCAATTCTTTCACTGAACCGTTTTCCTTTCTTTTTCTTTCTTTTCCATTTGCACCTGTTTGTAGATTGCGGGTCACTTGGGCACGTATCCCTGCCTTTGGTGCAAGAATGATGTTCGTAGCGCTGGCGGGACTTCAAGTCTTTGGGCCCATCGCGATGGATCCAAGCAGTTAATCAAGTCAGGTCATCCAGGATGTGCGAAGAGGAATGCAGCAATTGAGGCTGGATGTCTCCTTCCGATTACACAATTCGACACTACACAAAATGTCATCTTTACCGGGCGGGAAGAACTACTGCTCACAGATTTTGCTCATCAGACTACAGGTAAAATTTCTGTGATGACCACATGCTTCTCTAATACTCTACCATCACCAAACGCTACGACTCTGATATCACGGCGCTTTTCAATTTTGTTCAACATATACTACGGACACTTCACACGCAATTAAGTGATTTTCACATTATCAACCAAGTGGGCTATTTGCAACATAAGTATATGTACACT
>NW_006768805.1:339263-373115 GCF_000204055.1 Melampsora larici-populina 98AG31
TCCATCTGTAGCTGGTCTAAAAGATCCTACAGAGCTATTCATGCAGAACTGTTTGAACATATGTAGAGTGTTTAAATGACTAGATAGCACCTTACTAACATTATGAAGTGTGAAGGAGAATAGTTCAGCTTTTGAATGAACCAAAAATCGAGTTATTTGGAGCAGAATTGCAAAAGTTATTGAAGTTTTTAGACCACAAAATATTGTCTTCATACTCATGACCCAAATTTCAGGTATTGTTACATGTGAGTTTTTGATGATTTTCAGCGTTTATTGTTAGTACATAAACCAATATCTGTGTGTAAAATACAAAAAAATACTCATCATGACGCCCCAACATCTAGGAACAAGGTTCATATTTTTTCAGATTTTTAGATCTCTTCCTATTGCCTCAGGACTTTTCTATGTCAGTAGTTTTCTTTACCGCCCGGTAAAGATTACATTTGGTGTAGTGCGAGCAACGCAAGCAGGATGCCAACCCTTCACCTGGACAGACTTCAATCACAACTTTCGCCCACTCGGTTTTAAAATTTGACAACAAGGTCCTCAACCAAATGTTGGGGATGTGGGTCATCCGGACAGCTCAACCTTGGCGCCGAGTCAAAGATCCGTATCTACGGGCAACTTTCCGCTATGCTAACCCAAACGCACATTTATTAGGCCGAATGTGGGTTGCTAAGTTTGCTCACGAGGCCTACATGGAAATGCGAGCAACAGTATTTAACGAACTTAAGGTAAGTAAAGTCCACATTCAAAGCTTCTGAATCTTTATAATGACATTGACATATTGATATTTGTATCCATCGTTGGTTTTCAGTCTCTTACCAGTTCGTTCGGACTTATCCACGATGCGTGGACCACCAAGGGTAACCGATATGGCTTTCTTGGGGCCACAGTGACATTCATCGACAAGGACTGGAGATTTGTGACTTGTCACCTGTGCCTCAAGCTCATAGCTTGGCACCACAAAGGAGATTGGCTCGCTGAGCCTTTGATCAATCTTCTTACAAAGCATGGGATTCATAAGAAGATGAGTCCATTTTCTCTTTTTTTTAATTGTTTTGTCGTTTAGATTTCTTTCCATATCCTTACCTTGCCCATGCATTTCTCTTTTTTACATGCTGGCGCAGACCCACGATTCAGGTAGCAATAACAACACTTTAGCTGAGGCGATGCAAGTTCGACTTAGTAAGTATTGCAGTGATCGCGATGAGACGTTTAAATGGAATCACGAGAATCACCGAGTGCGATGCATCTGTCACAAGCTAGCGCTCATGGTCAACACCGGTCTTCAATCCCTTGGAATCCAAGCTCCACCTCCTCCTCTCGTCAAATCTTCAATATTAGGTGATTTCCCTATACCAACACACACCTTACAATCCATCCCCGAAGAAGACAAATCAGCCGAGAAAGAAGAATCATCCAACTCTATCGAAGAAGAAGGCGACTTGGACGAGGTGGATGAGGTGGATGATACTGACCTCCGAAAATCTCAAGCTCAAGAATCGACTGATTGGTACAATGTTGCTGATGGTCCCCATCCGGAGCCTGAGATCACCCTCCAAGACATTGATTCCCAGGCTGCCACCGATCGGAACGAAGCCAATGCGGTGTTCAACCTTATGACCAAAGTAAGCTGACCTGTTTTTTTTTGTCTATTCCTTTAAAACTGATCAATAATGATTTCCAAAAACATAGCTTGATGTCATTGGATGAAAAATTGGAGGTTCTGCAGTCATGTGCTGCCTTTTTGATGCACTCAGTCAGGCCATGCTTGATAAGCGGCTGCCACGTCCAATTCCAGGCTACGGTATCAGGTGGAATATAAAGCTGCAATGTTGGTCTCGGCTCTATAATGCACGTGAGGTAAGGATACTTTTCTATTCTGATACCAATCACTCCCCACTTTATTTAAATGTTTCTTTATCAGGTCATTGATCAAATCCTCAAAGAGGATCAAATGGACCCACCGCGTAAAGGGAAGGAGTCAAGCCGTCCTGGTGAGACCCCTTTACCACCTGATGTTTTTCGACCCCGAGGTATCTTCAACAAGGTCATGATAACACCAGACGAATGGCGACAGGTGCGAGATCTTATGGAGATTCTTGAGGTGAGTTCCTTGTTTTTTGTCTTAACAATTATCAAAATCAAATGTTGATTCCTATTCTTTCTGATGTCAGGATTTCGAGAGTCTAACAAAATTCTTTGAACAAGACGGACCCACGGGATCACTTGTCATACGTGAATATGTCAAGCTTAAGAAGAAGATTCAAAAGAGGATCGACAAGACTCAATCGCGGGCCAAACCACTGTTTCCAATGTATCACGCTATGTTAGTACGTGTTGAAGCTTATCTCAAGGAAGCTCTTGCTTCTCACACTCTCAACTTGGCTACGATTCTACACCCGAGTCTACGATTGGATTACTTCGAATTCGCTTTTGGATCCGGCTCAACTGAGACTCTTTTGGCGAAGTCTTTGATAGAAGGTGCTTATGAGAACAAGAAGGGGGAAATTGAGGCCAATGGACCTTACGAATCAACAGCGACTGGAAACGGTCAAACTCCAGGGCATGGTAAGAGCTTGGCTGCCAAGGATGAAGAGTTTCGCCGTCACAAAGAGCTTCATCGACGGAACACCGCCAATGAGCTGCGATCTTACTTAGAGATGGCTGAAGAACCTGCACCTGAAGTTGGGGATAATCCCCATTTGGCTCTCGCATGGTGGAGTGTAAGTACTGATTGAACATGACAAGTATCTTATTCAACTTATTTCATTGACTGACTACATTTGATTCACAGGTAAACGAGGGAAAATACCCTATCCTCAGCCACCTTGCACGGGATTATTTGGCGATAAGTGCTACGGCATGCCCGGTCGAGAGGACATTTTCGTCCGCTGCCGACGTCTGCACAGCCGACCGGAGCTCACTCTTGCCACGTCCAATTGAACGGCTGGTTTCAGGTCGTATGTGGTCTGTAGAAGGGGTGGAGATGAAAGGGAAATTTACAGAGGCAACTGATGCCATGAAAAAGTGTTTAGCAAATGATCAAAAAGCGCGTAAGCGGCGAGGTTAATATATTTCAGTCTTATTAATATTTGTCTTTGCCCTTTTTTTCTCTTTTATCCTTCTCTTGTTTAGTTTTATTCCCTTTGTTATGTGTTATCTTTGATGCTTTGGATTGAAATGAGTTTGAGGTGATAAGATACTTTATCAGGTACTAGCCTAGGTACCATTGGGTACCTGACCCGGTACAATACTGTACCGTAACTAGGTTTTTCAGCGCGGTACCGGTACAGTACCGTACCTACCGTGCACCAAGGTTACAGTACTGGCTCTCAGAGCGTAAGGTGGTCACAACCACCAGGTACTGTACCTGAGCCCAGCTACAGTACTAGGTACCGCTTTTCAGGGTACCGTGTAATCAGATACGGTACCAGTACCGCAGGTACGGCACCAGTACCGTATCTGTTGCTGCGTTGCAGGCGGGATGAGTGCGAAATCAAAAAAAGGAACGCTTACAGGATTGAAGGGCAAGTCGGGATCAGTGAATTTCATGACACACCTCTGCTATTTGAGAAAGCGGCAAGCACTATCGTAATCGACCATGCTCAAGTCCTCCCAAACCGCCTGGCCAATAGAACATGTGCTCAAGGTGTTGGTCGGATAGTTGGTTTGTCATTCAGGCGCACAACTGGCAATACCTTTAAAGTCATAAAGGTTTTGCATCAATGCTGGAATCCCGAAGTGAGTAGTGTACCTACCGTGGTGTTTGTCTATTCATGTAACTTATCAATCCTCGATGTCAGCAAACACACCGTCTTGATTTCCACGCGAACTACTTGCTGGACAACATCAACTTGACACTAATCAAAGCGTTGGCAGTCGGTAACCTCATCAGTCTGCATGGTAATGTGGTGTCGTATGTGATGAACACATGGGAGATACAGGTCAGCAACCGACTGATGCTGAAGCAATGATCTGCGAATTACTGACATCTCACACTGACTTCAGGCTACTGCAATTCAATTCGTTCATCTCACAACGGGGAAGAAAACGAAAACTTTGAGGAGGAGCCGAAGACAGCGTGGACTGGATCCACTATAGGTCATCAAATGCCCTTCTTTGTAACACACTTGTTGGCCAGAGGCGATGTGAACCCACACATGACTGAGTGTACATATACTTATTTTGTAAATAGACCACTTGTTTGATAATGTTAAAATCACTTAATTGCCTTTGAAGTGTCCTTTGTATATGTTGAACAAAATTGAAAAGCGCCGTGATATCAGAGTAGAAGCTTTTGGTGTTGGTATAGTCTTAGAGAAGCATGTGGTCATCACATAAATCTTATTTATATTTTGATTTGCAAAATCCTAGATCACTAGATCACCACAGCTCACAAAAAATATATTCGAAAACTGATACAAATTGACAGAGGCTACATTGGTTGAGAGTACATTGATCACATGCTTTGTTGGTTCTGCGCATTTTTTTCAAGACCGAACTTGATTGTTTTGGCTGTCATTTTGGCTTTTAGAATTGAGCCTGTCATGGACTTTCTCGGCGGATAGAGGGTATATGAAGATGCGTGAAGCTTGGTCCAAAAACACGCATATGAACAGATTCTGGTACAGATGGATACAGATTGCGTATGTTATATACAGGCGGAGTATGTACATATGAAAAAGAATGGAGATAAAATCAAAATAGAATCTGAGCGGGTGTAGGAGGCTTGCGGGCCACTGGGCGCACTAATTGAGACAAGTAAGTGGGCAGATCAACGTGACCGTGATTGATCTTATCACCATTAGGTAGCTTCTGTGCGTGTTGCCATATAAGGTCAACCTGGGGTGGTTGGACATGGATTCGGACCATCTTTGGGAGTTGAAGTAGTTGGCAGCCCAGCCGACATTGGTGCTGATCGGTCATGAGGGCTACAGCCGCTGCTCGGCCGTTCCTGCTTCCCCAAATATTTCTGCAAGGGAAGTGATTCAGCGCAGACTCCAAATAAAAGAATGAGAACAGTTTGACTTACGCCGGATTGAGATCATGGATTTGAGGGTTGGTAACAACGTGACCAGACCCACGTAGTTCGGTCACAAAACGCTGACCTTTGCTTTCCTGATAAGTCCAATGACTGAAGGCGTCCTTGAGATAATGCATGTGGAGGGATCGTCAATGATAGGAAAACCAAAGAAGTGGGCAGTTGCAAAAGAAACTAAAGGCGTGTTTAAAGCTTCTTCAACAAACATCACATCCTTGGGCCCTCCAGAATCTATGTTGGATTCATTATCTTCCGAAGTGTCTGGGTATCTGATGAATTCATCATCTTCATTTTGTGTTTCAGAGCTGATGATCGTGTGCTCAACCAGCTAAGATGCAGAAAAGGTCAGTGATCAATTGTTATCTTTTTGGGAGGTCAAATGTGGACTTACACGTAAGTTGTTGATTGTTTCGTACATTTCAGTATGACTCGAAAGACCCGGGATAGATTTCGCATATTTAACAAATTCCTGAAGTAGAATTTGTACCGCGGTGTAAAGACGTGTTGTGTTGGTCGCTGCGGCTGTCCAAAGGGTAAAATGATTGGCTATTGCGGTCTTGCTGATAAATTTCATAGGGCCATCGGGGTGCCATATCTCAATGGAGCGAACATAGTGAGTCCGACCTGTTTTTTCGATGTCCGAGTTCCAGCGATAGGCGGCAAAATCTGAATCGATTGTATTACCATTGTCCTCAACTGTCCATTGCAATCCAGAAATCCAATCAAGGGCACGGAGTGTGTATACCAATGATGGTTCAGTAGAGCGTCCATAACGTTCAACACCTTGAACGGTCCCGTCGGCGGTGGTATAGAGCAAAGATAATGACGCGTCTGAGGTTATAGTCAGAACAAGGTTTCCAAAAAGGGTTTACACAAGGTGAGTGTTATGCTTACTACATCGACCGATCTTAGGATGCTTAGACGTGGCTTCGGGTACAGGGGTAACATGAGCTAGAAGCTTGAGGGGATCCGTCTTCTTTTGATTCAGACTATGTTCGTGTCGAGAATGATCGTAGATGAGATTGATTGAGCCGTTTTGTGAGAACCACCATTGAAGATCATTGTTGGTCAATGAGCCATCCTGACTGCCCAAAGTAGTGAAAGCAAAACCAGATGGGTCAAGCCGGTCAATGATATCATTCGGAACAAACACATCAAGGAAATGATTCCAAAGGTCCAATCGCAAATCTTCATAAGCATCAGGTTGGTAAACATCAATTGTTCGAGAGACTGAAAGTAGCCTTTGCTTGGCCCATTTCGAAGCCTTGAATGTTTCGAATCCACAGAGGACGGTTATAACCGGACTAGATGCATCATATGCAGGTGTATTTGAATTGTGTCGGCCTCGTGGACGGCTAGAGATGGTTCCACTAGGCACCGTGCGTCCTCGCTTAGACTTGTTTGTGTTTGCTGGGAAGGTGGAGGCGATTCAGCTGGTGCGGCTTTCTCTGGCTGCGATGAATGGATCAAATGCTGGAGAAGATGTTGGAGTAAGTTGCATGGCAGAGGTGCCGGGTGGTATAAACGGTGATGATGTTGGGGGTTGATTGAGTGCGTTGTTGTGTGCTGCAACTGTCGCGGCTGCTTGCTTGAAAGCCTGAGTATTGAAAGCGTTCAGAGCTGGGTTTGGCTGTGGCGCATTTGGGTAGGCGTATTGCGGAGTAGGAAGATGTGGTCCAGGATGCGTAGAGGCCGGAAAACTGTGGTTTTGATTGAAATTGAGAAGATGGGGAGAACCAGAGCCGGTGGAGCTGCTGGAAGCACTGGTGGGTTGGGTGGGAGAGCTGGAACCCCCTCCAAGTCGAATGTCAAGACAAGAGTTACAGAGACCTCGAAATGATGGCGCCTGTAAATGGCAAGCTGAGCACGTGTGACTATTCATTTTGAGGTTTGAAGACGATGAAAGACAAAAGTAATTGGGAGAAAAGATGATAAATTTGTGTTAGTAAACAAAAAAGTGAGAAAAAAAGAGGAATTGGTGTTAGGGTCGGATGAAATGTGGTTGGACTTAACTATATATGGGGGCGGCTGTCGAGGCACTCCCGTCCATCAACAGTCAATACTGGCCTAGAGCGAGAACAAGGGTGCCTGATGTAAATGGCTACTGATGGCAGGGTGTACAATAACTTGGATGAAACTAGAATAAAAAAAATGAGCTCAGGGACTGAGCATAGTCGAGAGGGGAGCGGACCAAGCCGGGCCAGGGTCGGCATAGTCTGGGAAGGGTTTTTTTAATGGGGCCAGTAATCGATTTTTGCTCTTTTTAAGCAAGTGACTGATGTGGCACCTTAGCGCCACCGTAGCAGCCTCAAAGAACTTCAATGAGGCGGAAGTCACGCTCACACCCGGCGCCTTTTTTGTGGCCCAGGGCATGGCCGTGGCCATGGTCTGCACCCGGCGTGGCCGGCCACGGTCAGGCCCTTTCTAGCCAGGGCCTTACGGTGGCGCCACGATGGCGCCATGATCTGGGGCGCGGATTTGAGAAAACACAACACGCTATCGGGCGTTTACTGGATTTCTCAATCTCCCTCAATCCAAATCTCTGTCTATGGAACAGATGCGACTCATCCACTAGCATTTCTTGTTTATGTTTACATTGATCTCTCCATTTCTCGTTCTACCTTTTACGCTTACTGACTTTGTTACCCTTTCTTTGGGATGATCAATTGTGGATAATTGATTTTTATTTGAGTGTAGTGAATTGTAAGTTTTTCTATTGTTGATATCTTTTATTTGGCTCGCTTTACTATCATCTCTTGAGTCTTTGTAATCAACTTATTGAGCAGAGAATCAAAAGAAAGCAACTTTATATTGTGAATGGTATCATGAAATGAGAACGTTTGATGATTGCCAAGCTCAATTTTGGTCACTGCCCCACCCTTAAGCCTCTCCTTATGGGGCTTAGCTGGACTTGATGCCCTACCGTGGCGCCACGAGACTTCGTGGCTTCGGGTGCGAGCGTGAGGCGGAAGAGGACCCCGGAAAGCTCCCCTTAAACCTACCGACGTGTTTGGTATGATTTGAGTGGTCAAGATTTGGTCATGTTACCTACCAAACTGGTATGAAAATGGTTTGTTAGTCATTCATCTTACAGACGTGCCCGGTATGATTTTTAAAATCTCATCTTCATACCAACGTTTTTGGCACTCAATGGCACCAAAACATAGCTTTGTAGCCCGGGGCTCACTTTTGGTACTGAAATGTTACCAACCAATTTGGTATGAAAGCTCCAAAAGTCCGGGATTTTTGGGTATGAAAATCCTCAAAATCCGGGTTTTACGTCGGTTGGTTCAGGGGGAGCTTTCCGGGGTCCTGGCGGAAGTTTGGAACATCATCCTGCAAACGAGACTGTATGATGAAGCTCAATGGTGTAGTCCTGAACAAACTTAACCAAGTCCCTCTCTGGCCTGTACTGGCCAGCTCAAACAAGGGACTTACGCACAATGTCAAAAAGTTGGCATCAAGGTCGTCGGGGCATTTTCCCAAAATCTACCTGCCTTACAAAACTTTTTTTTACCATTCTAAACTTTCCTGAGCCAAGAATGAAAGATGTGCGCCTCGCTCTTGGCTACAACCCAACACTTTCAGAATCCTGATAGGTGGAATGGTTCTGCAAATAGATAGGGAAGTTGGTGTTTCAAGGCTGCACCAAAATTCAAATTTCAGCCTTGGATCAGGCAAGATTACCCGATTTTTGGTTTCAAGCCGTGAAAAACTTATATAAATATGTACACAACCAGTCACACTATTAAGAAGCCAAGAGTACCAGGTTATAAATAATTTCAAGAGGTACAATTTTTGTTTTGGGGCTAGGGAAATTTGAAAATGTAAAAATCACTGGCCACTGAAGTGGGAAAATTATGATGTGGCAGAGGAAAAGGCGCATGCGGAGAGTTTGTCAAAGCGTATGTCTCATCTCCTATCTGGTGAGATTCAAGTAAACTCAACCTTTTCATTGATGTCTTTGTGATTTTTGCGACAAAATCTCAGCTTGGAAGATGGATCTCATACATGTCTTCCAGCAAGAGTCAGGTTGCCCTGTGACTGCTTTGGCTCTGTCGAATCAAGTCATGCTTGTCGGAGACGCACTAGGAAGACTATTCCCCTGGGCTTTGCCAGGCTCCGCTGTACCAATCCCTGATGGTAAGCAAAAGACCTAAAAGCAGCCTAGAACGTCAATAATGAATGATTCTTTCATTATAAGCGGTCAGTTCAATCTGTATGGTATGCAATCACAAGTTTGGAATCTTGGAAGGGCGACGTCAATGTTTGGCTTGCGCTGCAATCATTTGCTCGTCATGTCAGGATTGCCTTCCTGGCTCCATATGGTAGGTCCATTGTGTTGTGTTTATGCCCAATGCTTAACCTTCAGCTTGATACTAATTTGACCGGTTTTTGAACAGCTGTTTTGTGGTTTGTGTTGCTAGACTAACAAATTATCAGGAGCCTAAACAGTGATTGATTTTGAGACATCTCAATCTTGGTCACTTTATTGGTTTGTTTTTTGGGGGGATCAAAGGATGAAAAGGCGAAAAGTAATATTAGTTCAATGTTGTATGCTGAAGATAAATTGGTATACAATTTCATTACTTGCAAGTTGGTTAAGCATAATTTGTTGATATCATTAGGTCTGTACTTTTTTTCATTTAGAGTTTATAAGAATCTTCATTTAACCATTGCAAACAGCACTGTTTTTTCATTATCTTTTTTATGACATCAATATGCTTTGTGTATTTTTCCAATAATGGATCCAACACACCGTCATGTTTGATGGTAAAAAAATTCACTTTGTTGGATCTTCTTGAGAAAGTAAATTTACGCAGTCAAGTGTTGGGAAGTAGAAAGGTAATGAATAATGGTGGCAAGGGCAGGAAACAAATACAACAATATCATTGTTGAGAAAAGACGGGGAATAATAATATTTGCTTTCTCTTTACAAAGACAAGAAAGAAACAGAAAAACTGTGGAGATCCTGTTTTGCTATGCTGTTACTACTAACCATAGTATTGAAGATTGGCAATAAAGTCTTCACAAAGATTTTGAAAAGTACTAACTTGAAACATGTCAAGACAAGCTACCATTAATGCATATATTTACTTCATCATATAAATTTCAACTTGATAGAAATGTTATAAATCAAACACAGCCAGTTCAAGGAATTTTCACTTTCAAACACTGCACAGTTGTGGTATTTTTTGGCTATGCAAAATGGTTAGAATTGATGTCAAAAATGATTAAAAATGCTATGTCAATGCATAAAACTGCACCATTAATGCACCATTAATGAAAAAAAATGCAGCATCAATGCAGAAAAATGCAGTGTTAATGCACATGCAGAATGAATGCAAATTCCACCTTTTTCAATTTTGTTTGTCCTTCAGGTCAATCATTTTTCACTTGAGAAAAATACTACATTTTCCCAGTGAAACAAGACTTGGGTGAACCCAATAATTGATCTCATAGGTCCGTGTAATGTATAGTCCAATTCCTGATCATCAAGCAGCAATCAGCATGAAATCTTTAAGATTTTGCTCTTGAAATATTAGAATAAAATTTAGACAAACCATGATTTCATCTGGGGTTGAATCTTCAGTAAGATGACATTGAACTCCACGTATCTTGCACGCTTCAAGTACTTTAGGATTAATAGTTTGATAATTCGGATATTTCCCTTTGGTGAAGAAGATGTGTTTGAAATTGGGTATTTTCTTGAAAGCATCCAGATCAGCAGATTTTGAAAATTCTTCCCACAACTTTTCATTCTCAGCTAAAGTCTACAAAAACTGTTCTGATATTCTTTAACATTGGAAGTTCAAGCCAGTAAAATTGTGATCCCTCGAAGTTGGAACCAAAAAAATCGTTAGTCTTCAATATATTAGGACAGATAAGGTGTGTTGATTCAGGTTGATTCAGTAGGGTTCAAGAACCACAGTTCTCTGAGCTGAGGTCAAAATGTAACAAATCTTACGTAAAAGTTTGGCGGGGAGCTGTACAACATATCAAGATTGTCGAGTACCAGGTAACCTGAAAGCAATCAGCACATTTTATTTCACAGGTCGAATCGCCGTTTGAAAGAACTTGGCTTCGACAATGAATGCACTTGTCGAATTACCAATAGAAATCATCAACCAAATCCTACAAGAGCTCATCAAGCAATTAGACAAGAAAGATGGAACACCTGGAAATTGCACACCTGGATCAGCGGCTTCGGAATTCGAGCTTCAAACTTCATCATATACAGAATTAATAAATTTAAGATTGATCTCCAGAACATGGTCCAAAGCTATCATACCATTTTATTTTCAAGCAATTTCAATCAATGGTTCAAGACGCGCAAAAGTGTTTATAGACAATTGGAGTGAAGATTTATTCAAACCTCTTGACTGTCCGGTCAAAAGACTCACAATTCGAGCACTTTGGTCTTCCGAACAGCAAGTCGGCGGTAAGCAAATATCAACAACATGTGCTGATCACTGTCGAGTACTTGTGTGTGAATGTTCAACTTGCAAGGGATCACAGCGAGTTTCATTAAATCAATCAGCAAAATTGATTGATTTACTCGGGTCAAACTTGAAGACCCTGAAAATCCGACTTATCCACTCTATGGAATCTTCTCCTGATTTGATCAAAGCTATCCAAGCAATCAAAGATTTGAAATCGTTATACATCTCATTTAAACCCGGTGAAAAACTTGGAACTTACGATGTAGATTCATTATCAGAAATACTCTTAGTGATCCCTAAACTTCAGTGTTTATCGCTTTATAATCTCCCAGGATGTTTCAATGTAAAATCACCAGCTTTATCAAGTTTGCGCTGCTTTTCTTTTTCACACTACAAGAAAGATAATATTTTCTGGGCAGAAAATTAAATTATTGATACACAAAAATATTGAGAGGCCAGGAGGAGAGCAAAAAATGAATAAAAATATGGATCTTGTTCCCTGTGTTGAGAACTTCACTCTGCATATTTTCCATATTTTTACAGTCCATATTGATAAGTGTACTAACAATAAACCTTCACAATCATCCAATTACAACCTGTAACAAGCACTGAAATTTGGCTAATCAGTGTTTAAAGAAACTTTTGATTTCTGAAAATACTCATAACTTTTTCAATTCCGGTCCAAAACGCTTGATTTTGGGTGCATTGGTAAGCTGGAATTGTCCTCCAAATAGTTCATAATAGGACCACACAGCATGCTGGTCTGCTAAAAAAGATATCATCTTTTTTATACATTTGTACATACAGATCCATAGAATGATTGTCATACTAGCTACATAGTTCTTGATCTTATGAAAGTTTGAGAGGAAGAGTTCAGCTTTCTAATGCACTTAAAAACGAGTGTTTGGAGGCAGATTTGACAAAGTTATAGGTGTTTTCAGAAATCAAAAGTTTCTCTAAACACTAATGAGCCAAATTTCAGTGCTTGTTACAGGTTGTAATTGGATGATTATGAAGGTTTATTGTTAGTACACTTATCAATACGGACTGTAAAAATATGGAAAAATATGGAGAGTGAAGCTCTCACCCCAGGGAACAAGATGCATATTTTTATTTATTTTTTGCCCTTCTCCTGGCCTCTCAATATTTTTGTGTATCAATAATTTAATTTTCTGCCCAGAAAATATTATATTTCGTGTAGTGTCATCAGGTGACTGTGATTTAAAAGGATATTCTCGTATCACTCAGACTGCAAGAAATACATTAAAGCTTATCGAACTCCTTGCTGGTAAACGTTGTGTTGAGAGTTTAGAACCAATTTTTGAACCCATTAGACATACGCTAGAAGGTCTCTACACATACTCATTTACTCATCAACTTGGAAATGTGGCACTTTTAGATTTTCCAAACTTACGAGTCATTAGAACTTACTTTCTTCCTGAGCAACCAGCATCAGGTATTCACTGGTTGCACTTTCCGGTTCTGAAGAATGTGAGAACAATTGTTACAGACATCTATTCGAGCAAAAAAGATTGGCAATGGCAATGGGCTCCTCAATCAGCTTTTTTGGATGCTTTGAAGAAAATGCCTAATTTGAAACATATTGTATTCACTAGAAATGAAAAAATTGAAACTCAGGCTATCACTCCTACATTCTTCGAAGCACTTCAATCTCATGGAATTAAATGCCATGTCACTCATCTCTTGACCCCTAGCGAAGTCATGGTGTGTTTGAATTCTTTCATACAAATCACTATTCATAGAGTCTTTGCTGATTTTATACTGACTTCTTCATTTGATGAACAGCACCTAGATTATAAACTGAATGGTCCAATGTGATTGATCATCAGATTCACTTATCCAAATCCCCACTCATTCTCCGTTGTATTTCTAACAGTTCCAGTTTTTCAACAAGCAAATAATTGCAATGATAATACCTGGACATCTTTGCTTGAACAAATCTGAGCGACTCCAATTGTATAGCTTAGTTATCCAATGTGGTGTCTTAATTGATAGTATCTCAAGTGTAGGATAAATCCATCTATGGTTCAAAAAATAGCCCCGCAGTACATAGCTAGTTTCATCTTGAGAGTGAGGATTCAAAGATTCCAACAATGAGACCTGCGGTTTGGTTGAAAACGTTTCGAAGGAGCCGAAATCCATCTATATGCTCAAGATAACAGGAGGACTATAAAACCAACTTCAACCGCTTTCATCGTTGGAGAGTGGCTCCTTGGTGACTTGAACGCTTAAATGTGATGCAATTTCAAACATCACTGATTAGCTTGTCAACAAAAAAGTTAGAGTATCAGCTCGGAGTCCAGCAAAAGTTTTCAGCCCAACCTCTTTCACGAAGATACTATACATACCCAAGCCAGAATAGTAAGGAGTCGACGTTGAGGGCTGGAAATAAAATTAGCCTGGTTTCCGGACTTCACGAGCTGCGAGACTCGGATGGCGATGCTTTCAAACGATGTGTACTGTATGATATATGGAATCGTATCATGACCAGATTCATTGAAGGAAACTACCAACTCTTAATTGACTCAGCGCTGCTTAGTACACATCTTAGGCACATAATGGCAATATAGAATCGAGATGAAGGGAAGATGAACTCGGAATCTCGAAGGTTGCTCACTGGTCTTGTCAGAACCGTCTGAATGAATGTAACCCACGCTCTTTGATTCAAAAGGAATTTCAAAACATTATGGTCTTAGTCTATAGTATTGAATGGTTTTTGAAATGTCGTTAAAGATACAAATTGAAGATATCGAGTTTGAAGATTGATGAACAAGCTCCCAGTTACCGCCCTAGTTATCACGAGAATACAATTTTTTACTTTTGGATTTACAAAAATACTAAATAAATATAAGATGTATATGAGAATGAAAAGACAATATTGATATATATGTTTCTACTCAGGGTATGGACGTTCACGACATAGGGGGCATAAGAAGTCGCGAGAGTGTACCGCCAATTCAGTCAAGCAAGCTTCGTGGAGACAATGAGAAGCATGACAAGAGAGAGGAATGTAACGATCACCAGCTTGAAAGATACCAGCACAAATAGGACACTTGTCTTGATCTTCTTCTGGTAAGTCAGAGGTCTGATGAACAACATGAGAGAAATCGGCAGTATGACGAACAAAAACATAAAGAGCAAACCATTCTGGAGAACCACGTTCGGGAAGATAATAAACTAAGGGTTTTTCTACACCATATTCTCTGAGAATTGGTTCAAGATCATGAATAATACGATTCCAGGTTCCCGTCGCTTTGACCCAAACTTCCACCTCGTCGTCTCCCCAGGTATCGCGGACCTCGTATCTAGGATTGAAGATTCTGCATCCAGAATGTGAAGAATAGAAGAAGGTAAAAGTCGCTCATGAGGAATGTTGTCAGATGAGGCTTGATCGTCTAAGATAGTTTGAATAAAGTGAATAAAGTTTAAAAGATCTGAGTAAGACGGAGTGTTGGTGTAGATTGTGACATTGATGAAAAGGTGGAAAGAAGAAAGTGGAGAGTGGTGTGATAGAAAGAAGATTTTAATGATGTATCAAAAAGATGGTTGGTGATCTGATAGGTGGTGAAATCAACAGTAAGAAGGAAGGATGTGATGTTTTTCAAACAGCCAGTTGCAAAAGCTTTATACTGCTTTGAAGCTGATCCATCATCAGCATCCAGTACTTGGTCACCCTCTCTTTATCAGCATTAACCTCTTTTCATGGATAGTATGTGCTGAGCCGAATTGTATTTGGCATCACATGTCATACCAGCTTCCTTCAAGATGTACAGGCTGAAATCACCCCCTTTGTGTAGAAATGTTATGCATTTCCAGACATTTTTAAATACACAAATGCTTTTTAGATGCTGAATCAATCCTTTCACGCTTTTCTTTCAAGCTCTATCGTAAATGGAGAATTACGAAACTTGTTCTCAATGTATCATGATTCCTCTCAACAATGCCCGTTCACATTTGATCAGTTGAGTTAGGACCGATAGAATAATTTTCCATGCACAGCTTTCAGAGTTCCTTCGCTGAACATGATTTTGAATCACAAGTTATGCTGACTTCCTTCAAAGTGTACAGGCTCAGAGGTTGCGTTAAATGATATACATTTCCAGATACGCATTCAACTTTTATTCGGCCCGACTCAATATATCCATTTTCCAGGCTCGACTGTGAGTGAAGAATTATTTTACGTGGATCTTGATACCGCTCGGACGATGGCTGACCTCATTATTTGGCCAAGGGAGGAGAGGGAAGAACCCAAGTGTTATTATTCATTTATCGTTCATCGGAAATCAAATTTATTCGAGTGGACACGCAAGGTACTTGTTTTCCTAGCAGGAAAACTTTATTAAGCTGCAACATCAATTCAGCACGGCAAACTCGTGGATTTTTTTCCTATTTCCCAAGAAAGCCAATAGAAACCTCATAACCCAGCTCCCCAAGTGATCGTCCGCAGTCGATGACAAGACAGACAGCCCAAGAAACAAAGCAGTAGGAAAAATGTAGCAGTCACATTTGCGCAACACAAAGCAACAACAAAGTCTGTCGACCAAACACATCTTCTTACACAGACAGGATAGGCTGGGCAACACTGGTCGAGTCTGATCAATTCAACTCATCACTAGCGCTTACTTTGTTCCTGGTGCGGTATATGGCAATGCATAGCAAACATTGATCAAGGCAGACCCCTATATTGCCAAAGCGTCCACTCAACTTGTTCATGGCATCCTGTCTGTATCATGTTGCTCGATCACATTTATTCGATGTATATACCGATCGCTGACACTGTTACAATGTATGTGGATTACGAGCTGCGATCACACTTCTCATACTTCTCTGATCAAGTAAATAGCTTTGAAAGTGTTCAAGGCTACACCATATGTATGTTATACCCTTTAGGTTGTGATACGCACGATCAAAATGATCTCCAACGGCGCTCGGACTGGGGGTAGCATGATAGAAAACCAATCTGAGCTCGGAACAGTTGTATCCTCCAAACACAGTCAAACTAAGCACTGCATTGCTAGAGCAGCGAGTAACAGAAATGACTTCCACACGGATCAAGCGAACATGTTCTTCACCTTTGTGAGCTTGGACTTGAATCAAATTCCATGAAATTCGGTTTGCGTTGATAGCAGTTTCAGATAAAAGCTGGAGTCATGCGAAGACGTAAAATTGATTTGAACGATTCAGGATACTGGCCTTCTGGCTATGAGATTCAATGCAAGCGATAACGGAATAGTCCAGAGAGCAAAACAAATTTCAAAAGCTTGTCCATCAAACTCAAAGCGAAAGGCACTTTAGTTGCTGGCACTCCTCGGCCCCGCTGAGCCCCGAAGTTCAATCGGTACTTGTGATGCTTGGAAGTTGAAACGCCTTTCGACTCTTTCGACTGCGCTCTTCGTGGACGAAGAACCAAGAAGTTTCGTATGCTCCTGAATCTGGGAAGGGCAGAAAGTGGCAAAAACCAAAATATGGTCTAAAAGCGCTAGTGTAAGTTGAAGGCTTTTGTTGGAACTTAGTCGACAACAAAGCTGAAATACACACCTAAAAGTGCTAGTGTAAGTTGAAGGCTTTTGTTGGAACTTAGTCGACAACAAAGCTGAAATACACACCTGACGATGTGAGAATTGATGGGAAGAGTTAGGAAGGTTAAGGACGAATGAGAAAGTAGCGAGAATGAGTGAGTGAAAAAGAGAAATACATGGCTACATTGAGACACTATTTATACAAAAGGTCTTATACGGGCCTTACAAAGTTATCACTCAGCACACGCTACAAAAAGTCCAGTCATTCCTATCCATACCCTTTCCATCTCTAACACCAAGTCATTGTGTATTACTGCGCCACTTCATTGGTCTGTATCAAAATATAAGCTAATGCGGTTTGAACCAAAACAGGAAGGTATGGGTTTAGCGTAACGAGAACTTAGTGATCTGGTCAAGATTAAAAACATAAGTGCCTAGTCCAGATCTAATTACGAAACCCCCCCTCGTTAGCTAAACTACCTTCTTCAATCAAACCTAGATCTCGTCTAAATTGCTGAAGTTTTGATTTATCGAGTGATTTAGTAAGTATATCTGCAATCATATCATTTGTAGAGCAGTATTTAATGTCAATACTTTTAT
Organism: Melampsora larici-populina 98AG31; assembly: GCF_000204055.1. Lineage (NCBI taxonomy): Eukaryota > Fungi > Basidiomycota > Pucciniomycetes > Pucciniales > Melampsoraceae > Melampsora > Melampsora laricis-populina. The sequence goes on from NW_006768805.1 coordinate 356,894, forward strand.
CTTGAACTTTCTCCCGAATCCAGTGAAATTGTATTTCAATATGTTTAGTACGCCCATGAAAGACTGGATTACGGGATAGTGCAATTGATCCCTGATTATCACCAAACAGGTAGTAGAAATTAGTTGATCGTATCCAAAATCCGACATGAGCCTCCTGATCCACATGCCTTCCTGACCAGCATCAAGAAAGCCTTTATACTCCGCTTCGGTAGAGGATAAAGCCACAGTAGGTTGTTTTTTACAGCACCAACTAACTGCACCACCATTGAAGATAAAAGTGTAACCAGACGTGGACCTCCGAGATATAGTGCAACCAGCCCAATGTGAGTCTGAAAAGGCAACAGGAGGCCCGGCAACATCAGGCTGAAATTTAAGAAGTGTTTCGTTAACAGGTTGAACGCCATAGGTTAGACATAGATTTGTGGTTCCTCGCAAATAACGAAGGACACGTTTGAAATGACCCCAGTGATCCATAGTTGGTTTGTCGAGGAATTGAGATAATATGCTGACGGGGTGAGAGAGATCAGGCCTAGTACACTGAGAAAGATAGTTGAGAGAGCCAATTGCCCTCCTGAAATTGAGACCGCTTGATTGAAAAGCTAGGACTTCGTCTTCAGTACCAGGTAATATAGCTAAGTTAGATTGGAGAGGATTACCAAGAGATTTGCAGTCCTCCATGCCGTATACCTTCAATAATTCTTCGATATATCTTGATTGGCATATTGAGAGTATTCTGTCTTCTCTGTTCCTTGTAATTCGCATACCTAACATCATCTTTACCGGTCCTAAATCTTTAATTCGAAAATCCTTCTTTAATTCATCAAGCACCCATCCAACATCCTTTCCAACCAGAACAATATCATCGACCCACATGTAGACAAACACCCTATCACCACGTTTTCCAACATACACAAATAAGCAAGCGTCCGCATCACTAACCACAAACCCATGTTTGTAGTACCATCCCTTAATCGTTAAATACCAGCTACGCGAGGCCTGTTTCAGACCATACAACGAACGGAGAAGTTTAAGATATAACGATCCACAACGAGAGATTAATGCCGGAAGCCATGATCAAAAAGGAGAATCCATGGGCAACTGTTTGACCCAATCAACAAAACCATCGGGTATGAGAATAAACACAGTTTCACCTTCAGGAAGATTGGAATTGAGAAAGGCCGTAACAAAATCGGCTTGTTGAATTTCAAGATCGTCCGTTGCAGCGTGTCCGAATAAAGCACGCATGGTAGCAAGACGACCCGTAGGAGAAAAAGTTTCTTCAAAATCTTTACCTTCTTCTTGGAGAAAGCCTTGAGCAACACATCTGGCCTTAAATCTATTAAGAAATCCAGAGTCGTCAAACTTCCGAGTGTATACAAAACAAGTGCTGATAGGTTTTTGACCTGAAGGAATGCTGTCAACAATTTCAAAGACGTGATTTGCAGCAAAAGAATCGAATTCGTCAAAAGTTGCTCGCTTCCATTTTTCAGAATTACGGGTAAGAAGAGCTTTCAGGTATGTAGGGGGATTAGGTTCAAGATCAAGAGTTGAAAGGTTTGCAGATTCATCGATGGAATTGCCGATAATGGAAATTAAAGCTGTGGCGGTAAGTATTCCTCGCTCTTGTCTTATTTCTTCGGCAAGAACTGGTTGGTGAAGCCGGACTCGTAACGGTTCTCGTCCTAAAACATCTTCTTCTGTAAACGGAACTATAGCCGCAGAAGGATCCTTGGAGAGTTCTAAAAATGGGAATTCAGCTTCATTGAATCGAACGTCATGAGAAGTCAAAATAGTTCCTGTTGATGGGTTGTAAAGGCGGTAATTTTTCATTCCTTCAACAAACCCTACAAGAATCATCTTCTCAGCTCGAGGACCGAACTTTCCATCTCTACCGTGAGTGAGGTGTCGAAAAGCAGCACATCCAAAAATCCGGATATGGCCAATTGATGGTATAGAGCCATGCAGAGCTTCGAACGGAGTGATACCTGCACAAGACTTTGAAACAGTTCTGTTCTCAAGATAAACAGCCGTGAGTACAGCAGCACCCCACATAAAAGCAGGCATAGATGCGCGATGAAGCATTGTCCGAGCTTTTTCATTAGTGGTCCGATTGCCCCTTTCAGAGAAGGGATTTTGTTGAGGAGTGTGAGATGCGGTGATATCATGTGTTATTCCTTCAGTTTTGAGGTATTCACTAAATACGTTATTGACGTATTCGCCTCCACCGTCACTAACAAGCTTCTTTACCACTCGACCTGTCATCCTTTCAGCTTGCACCTTCCATTCCTTAAATTTATCCAAAGCTTCATTTTTAAATCGTAAAAGATAAATCCAGCGATAAGATGTACAACCATCAGTTAGTTTCATGAAGTATTTGTATCCTGATGGTGTTGGAGGATTTATTCTACCAGAAAGATCAGTGTGAATGAAGTCGAGAGGATAAGAAGGATGTGGTATTTTACCAGAAAAGGGAAGACGAGTCGAGCGATTAATAGCACAGGATTCGCAGAAATCTTTGGCAGGAACACTATCTAGACCTTCAGTTTGCAAAGCGGTAGAATTCAAATAATCTTGATTGATGTGTCCAAGGCGATCATGCCATAAGTTGAAAGAAAAAATTGGATTTTTATTGACAGATAGATGAATAGAAATATTTGGAAAAAGTAGACGATTTTTAACAACACCATCAAAAACAAGTTTGTCGCCACGAACAACGGAAAAAGAGTCATCACCATGATAAAGAATTTGAGAGCCTTTTTGCCATAGGAGAGAAAGTGGGATAAGGTTGTAAGGTAAAACAGGGACATGAAGTGCATTTTCAAAAGTAACAACACCGCCAGCTCCTTCAACAGTAACGATCCCTTTTCCAACAGCTTGAACAGTCCTCCCAACCTCTCCAATGTTGATATCACATAAAAACTCTGAGTAGTCCGAGAAAGATTCCCGGCTGACGTACATCACATCAGAACACCCTGAGTCGAGAAGCGTAGAAACATGAGTGAGTGATACATTGAGAGCGGTAGTTGGAGGTAAAAGAGATTTTGCTGACAAGGGATCGTCCAGGTTCATACCAGCGTAAATAGCAGCCGGTCCAGGAGTATGAGCAGTAGAGCCAGAAGCAACAGGAGTTTTCGCATGAGCGACGGCCGCAGCAACTTTGCGTCCTCGAGAATAAGTCGGTTTTAATTCCGGGCGTGCTATCCAGCATCTCGGTTCCAGATGACCAGGCCGTTTGCAGTGGGTACAAACGTGTCCGGGGTTCTTGTTTCCGGCGGAGATTAAGGCGGTGGAATTAGCAGAGTCATCCATAGTGGATTGTTAATGAGCATCCTGTTCTAGACGATTCAAAACGAAGTTAACGGTGGTCTTGGAACTCATCGAGTGAGAGATCACACAAATGAAAGACTCCATGGCTCGAGGAAGTCGAGCAAGGACCAAAACGACGAGGACCCGCTCAGGAATATCGAGACCGATTCTAGAAAGCGTGGCGATAGATTCTCGTACTTCTTTGGTAAATTGAAGAGACGTAGAATACTTGATGTGAAGAAAAGTGTGCAAAACATGAGTTTGATGAAATACATTGTTGGGCATGTACTTTTCCTTAAGATGATTCCAGAGACCAGCCCCGGTTTTAGAAGACGCTTTGGCAGCAAATTGCGTGGCCAAAGCTAAATTGTTTTCGTCCAGATGTCGAACGATAAAGTTGTACGCTTTTCGTTCGAGTTTTGAATAGTTAACAAGATCTTCAGCGGGCGGGTCTTCTTGTAAGACATAAGATTGATCGACTACATTCCAAATTCCTAAATTATCTAATTCACTCTCCATCCACGTAGTCCAAACGGCATAATTAGTGTCCGTAAGTTGCATACGTATGCCAGCTGGAGCCGCAGCTAACGCAGTCACAGCTGAAGCAAGACCGAAGTTTGTTGGGAAACTGGCTGATGGCACTTTTCCGGACTGTCGGTGTGGTGAGTTAGGAGCTGAATTTGACATTTTTGAGAGAGTAGAGTACTGATAATGTTTTGTATGCTCCTGAATCTGGGAAGGGCAGAAAGTGGCAAAAACCAAAATATGGTCTAAAAGCGCTAGTGTAAGTTGAAGGCTTTTGTTGGAACTTAGTCGACAACAAAGCTGAAATACACACCTAAAAGCGCTAGTGTAAGTTGAAGGCTTTTGTTGGAACTTAGTCGACAACAAAGCTGAAATACACACCTGACGATGTGAGAATTGATGGGAAGAGTTAGGAAGGTTAAGGACGAATGAGAAAGTAGCGAGAATGAGTGAGTTTGTTTTTCATACAATCATAATAAGAAAACAGAGAAATAGAAAAAGTAACAAAAAGCAGACCTAAAAGCGCTAGTGTAAGTTGAAGGCTTTTGTTGGAACTTAGTCGACAACAAAGCTGAAATACACACCTGACGATGTGAGAATTGATGGGAAGAGTTAGGAAGGTTAAGGACGAATGAGAAAGTAGCGAGAATGAGTGAGTGAAAAAGAGAAATACATGGCTACATTGAGACACTATTTATACAAAAGGTCTTATACGGGCCTTACAAAGTTATCACTCAGCACACGCTACAAAAAGTCCAGTCATTCCTATCCATACCCTTTCCATCTCTAACACCAAGTCATTGTGTATTACTGCGCCACTTCATTGGTCTGTATCAAAATATAAGCTAATGCGGTTTGAACCAAAACAGGAAGGTATGGGTTTAGCGTAACGAGAACTTAGTGATCTGGTCAAGATTAAAAACATAAGTGCCTAGTCCAGATCTAATTACGAAAAGAAGAACATATTTATTCAATGGTGAATCGGAAATTGATGACAATCACATCAATCATCAGACTCATCACCAAACTACGTATGTCATCACCCACAAATTGATCGAATACTCGGCAAGACAAGCTCGAAAGAACCCTCGAAGACGCTGGCTAGATAAATCAAATTGACGTATCGTTTTGAAGGACAAAGTGTGACTCGGAAGATACTATGAATCGACTGGACAGATTACCTTTAGAAATTATAACTCAAATTCTACAGGAGTTCATCAAAAAACTAGACCAAGAACCAACACTTGAGCACAAAAGACTTGATTCAGCGGCTTCGCAAGTTCGCCTGGAAACTTCATCTTGGACAGAATTGATCAAGTTGAGATTAATCTCTAAAAGTTGGTCAAAGGTTGTAATACCATTTTATTTTCAAGAAATTACAATAAATTGTTCAAAGCGTGCCAAGTTGATTATAGACAATTGGAATGGCGATTTATTTCAACCTTTTCAGTGTCCGGTTCAAAGGCTTACAGTCAAAAAACTTTGGTATCCGGAACAAGAAGCTGAAAGCAGAAAGAGGTCAACAAAAAGTGCTTATGGGCTTCGAGTGCCCGGGGTTAAATCTTCGGATTGCATGGAAGCACAGGGAGTTTCAGTGTATCAACTAGAAAGATTGATTGAATTACTGGGTATAAACTTGGAGATTTTGGATATTAGATTTTTAAATTGTATGGCAGTCTCTCCTGGTCTTATCAAGGCTGTACAAACAATCAACAATTTAAAATCACTATATATCCCTATTGAATGTCGCCTAGAGCCTGGATTGGGAAGTTACGATGCAGATTCAATATCAGAATTACTCTCAGCAGTACCTAAACTTGAGTGTTTATCACTTAATGATATCCCGAACAGTTTAGATCTAAAACCTCCGGCTTTATCAAATCTATGCTGCTTTTCTTTTTCATCAGCTGACTATAAATTACAAGAATATTTTCATGTCACTCAAGCTGCAAAAAAATCATTGAAGATCATCGAGCTTCTTGCTGATTTCCAATGTGTCAAAAGTTTAGAGCACATTTTCGAACCTATCAAAGATACATTGGAAGGTCTCTATACCTTCTCATTAACCCATCAACTTGGAGATGTTGCACTCTTCAATTTTCCAAACTTACGAGTCATGCGAACTTACTTTCTGCCTGACGGAATCGATTCGGCGGTTCACTGGTTACTCCTCCCAGTGATGAAGAACGTTAGAACAATTGTGACAGACCTTTATTGGATTGGAGATTATTGGAAAAAGGATTCAAGAAGACTGGCGGTTTTGAATAAATTGAAGGAAGAACCTAATTTGAAATATATAGTCTTAACTAGAGGTGAAAACCATGAAAATCAAGCTGTTAATGCTGAATTAATCCAAGAATTTCAATCTCAAGGAGTTCAATGTCATATCACTCATCACTTGACAGCTTTAGAAGTTTTGGTTAGTTCAACTTTTGTTCTTGGATCACACAAATCACTGACAGGGAAGTCTTTTGAAGATCCATACTGACTGTTTCATTTGATGACCAGGAACTGGATTATAAACTCAATGGACCAATGAATTAAATCAAGAGTTTCGCTTATCAAAATCCTAATAACAAAATCTATCCGCTGTATCTGTACAATAGGCAACAATGGTGACTTTTTTGAATAAACACATCAAAATTAAATGCAACCATCATGGTGCATATTTGCCTGTACAGCCGACTCTTGATGTAAGCCTATCGATGGTTGACAGATACTCCTTGCCTATATCGTGTGATGCATAATTTTAAAAGCATAATATGCCTATTGGGCCCATGTATACCAAAAACAATCCCACAAAAACCTATGCATATAGCGAGACATGTCTATGTTGAGCTTGCTTACATCGAGAGTTGACTGTAGTGTAGAATGTTGGTGAAAGATTTGTTGGATTTACTTTTCATTTCAAGTTTTTATTTTCATTTCAAGTTTTTAGTGTTAGCTGTTGATGTGTATGGTCAAGAACTTAAGTTACTTATTTCTTCTCACTCATGAGAGTTCATGGTGATTTGTGTAGAATGGAGTAATGCAACTGTCTGAAATTTGTCGAGGTCGGATGTGAAAGTCAAGTGGTGTGATTGGTGTTGAAATGAAGATAGTGTGTCTGTTTGTAGTGTTTCGTGATTTTACTGAATTTGTGGTGATGATCATTTTACTTCCTGAATATCTTTCTGTTCAATTTGTTGCTTCTTATTTTTCATCTTATAACCTTGCCTCGTCTGCCTCTAGAATCTTTTTCCCCATCAAAGAAAAAGATTCTAAAGGTAAGGTATTATTTCTTTTTATTAAATTGCTACTTCTTATAAAGTATTTTATCGTACATATGTTTATGATTTCTTTTCGATTCAGTCTTTATTTTTATTTCTTTGTTCAAGTATGTTGAGTCTGTCACTCGTCCCGTCTGTGCTCAGCCGTGTCTTGTCAACACGAAAGCTGAAGCTTGTTGTTTTAATACCTTTATAAGGTTTGTTGTTGTGGTTATTTTTGGTTGCTGCTAGGTCGAAGAAAAAGATTCTAAACTCTTTATTTTTATTTCTTTGTTCAGGTCTGTTGAGTCTGTCACTTGTCCCGTCTGTGCTCAGCCATGTCTTGTCAACACGAAAGCTGAAGCTTGTTGTTTTAATACCTTTATAAGGTACTTGTTTTTCAGTCACCGTCAAAATCTCACAAGATTTGTATTGGATCTCAGTGCAAGAGCTGCTTTGAAGTCTAGGACTGGGTAAATTCATCTCAAGATTGAGTTGACCAAAACATACATTTTTTGTCTTGTGAATTATAATTCAAGCAACAAGAACTGTTTTCATAACCAAAACAAGCATCCACCTTCATAGGGTGCTAGACTGACTCTACTGCTTGTGAAACTTGCCCTATAAACACCAGCAGCTTCACAAAGCGGCAAACCCGGTCTGTGCCTCCGGAGTTTGTTGTGTTATTTCCCCTGGCCCCTAGAAGGGAACTTGGTTAAGTTAGCCTGTGAACAGTCTTTCAATGACAAATGATTCATGGGACATGAGGGAATTTAATCTTGAATCTTGTCCCTTCAAGCTACAATGTCTGACACAGACACATGTGAAACTAATCAAAAGGTTTACCAATTATCTGTAGTTGAAATAAGTAACAACATACACTGGAGCAAAGATCGAGTCACATTTCAATATGTGAGGAACATGTTGATCAAATTCATGTATGGTACACACATCTGCAGTGACTGTGGCGTGACTGTGGCGTGACTGCGGCTGTGTGAGCACATCTTGACATTGATCAACTAATGTCTCACACATCAAAATGCGACTCTATTCTCACCCCAGTGATAGGTGAATAGGTGTTGAGTGAGGTCAAGTTGTGAAATAAAGAAAATGACTTAAATAGGTTTCTTTTGTTCTCAAAAGTTCTTTATGACATGTTGGTAAAGAGTACACTGTACGGTTTTCAAGAATTCATTGTGAGGTTATATTCTTACTAGGTAATTTGGGGCCCAGCCGCCACATCGGGTTAAGCAAGAGCATTGATAGACTTGATTTTTTTCCAAATGCCAAAAAACACTTTCTGATAAGAAATAAGATGTAAGATGTATTTGTTAAAGGAGTGTAAATAAATATTTAGATAAAATTTATCTGTTAAAGGAGTGTGAGCAAAACCAAAACAAGATAGAAAAATAAAACAAGTTTAATTCATGGGAATTCCCATTGCTTTAAATACCTGCACAAGATCCTCAAAATCGGCGCCAAGATCTACTCCTTCCCTCAACCATAACCTACTTGAAACTGAGCTTTCAATTGTGCGGGCAATCAAACTGCCTCAATTACAAGAGCAAACATCTGATGCGCAAGAGCAGATCTGTTCTGCAGCACACAATGATCGGTTGATGCCAAATAATCTCTGGCCATGAGTGCCAGGAGTCAATATCTCTTTTGATGTAACTGTAACAAGAAATAACATATATATTTTTATAAAATTGTACTGTCCTGTTCAGAGATATTAAGTCAGTATACTGACCTTCCACCATTTGAGACAGGCCTCAGGAAGCTGAACATTGTAATCTGATGTCTTCATCTTCACCGCCAAGGAATTCACGTCGGAAAGCTCTCCCTGTTGTCATTTCGGAAAGTGCGCCCCGATGCAGAATCGCGCCCAAGTCATGCGATTTGACAGACTTCCAATCTGCAATCGGGCACGCATCACGCGACTGATTGTTCAGTCCGTTTCAAAAACGGGCGGGCTCATCCGATCGAACACAGCTCCGATTTCAAACCGCGTGCGTGGCATCCGACTGAGCCTCAGCCCGATGCAAACACGCTCAGCATGTTTCCGACACAAGCCTGAATGCGATTTAATCATCACATCGCGTGACCCTCACCCGAGGGCGCATCTCCCCCGCATCCCCGATGCAATCTTGCCCCCGATACAAAATCGGTGATCATCTTGTGACCCAATCCCACCATATCCGATACAATCCAATTTGCGAATGAATTTCACATTTTCGCTTGTGATCCAATCCCTGATCCAAATGACAAACATTTGATTTGAAAAAAGTGTATGAAAGTGAAGGAAAAAGAGCAAAAAGGATCTAAAGAACAACAACTATATATACGACAAAAAGTTTCCATAACTGATACTACTATCTATGTTCCTTGTTCTTAATCCTTCTGTTCTCTACAAATTAATTTGTAGAGATAGCTATTATGTAATCCTTTTAGCTTTATTATGAAAACAGCCGTTTATGACTGAGAACTTGCATGGTTCATGACACCTAGAGCTCCGGACTCCGAACTATCAGATTGGACTCGAAGTTCGAAGTTCGAAGTTCGAACGTCAACTTGGAAAGCACAGCACTTTCAGCTTGAATCTTTTCAAATTTCGACAAGATTAAAAAACACAAATACGACATCAATAGACGAACCGCCAACATTTTTTTAAAAACAAGTAATCAGACTTTTTTTGCAAACAAGTAGAATTTCTTTCTTGAAAATAAGTAGATTTACTCATTGAAAAAGTGAGACAAAACAATATTTAAAAAACAGGTTTTTTTGTAAACAAGTAGAATTTTTTTTTTGAAAGCAAGTAGATTTTCTTTTTTTGAAAATAAGTAGATTTTCTTTTTTTGAAAATAAGTAGATTTTCTTTTTGGAAACAAGTAATTTTTTTTGAAATCAAGTTAGTAGAATTTTTGAAGCCAAGTACATACTTTTTTTTGGAAAACAAATCTTTTTTGAAATCAAGTTAGTAGATAATTTGAAAAAAGTTAAGGAGGATTTTTTCTGGAAACAAGAAGTAGAATGAAAATCCAATCTATAGTTTTTGTAAAGGCTTGAGGGCGTCATTCACATCTTCCTTATATTCCTTCCACTTATCTTGAATCTCCCTACGTATAGCCTTGAAATTCTTGAAATTATTACCAGCTGGGATAAAAGCAGCAATATCCACCATTTTACCTGCCATGAACCTCATCACATCTTTTACATTCTTCTTCATCTGCTCCGCCACCAGCTGACCATCAAACGTGCTGGGCTTGGCTTCACCCCAGTCTATAGAGCTATCATCTGAGTCTTGATCATCACCCTGGTCGCTCCTGGCCTTTTCGTTTTTTAAACCCTGTAGAAATTCAGGTTCAAGAGAGAGCTGATGCTCTGATTTGTTTAGTCTTGTATCATCCTTTCCGGGTTGTCCATGTTCTTCGGCGTGTCTCTCGTCATGATCTGCAGATTGGACTCGTTGGTCGCTGTGTCTCGGGTTGTCATGTGGAAGTTGGACTTGTTCATTGCTTTGTCTCCCCTCTTCCACTGGCAAAGATCTAAATAATGGGATTCGCGAGGCTTGAGGCAAAACAGAGGTCTGAGGAGCCGGGGGAGCGCGTCGAGCAGTCCCTGAGTTCGAAATGGAGGGTGCAGGAGCAGCGGAAGCGCGTCGAGCAGTCCCTGAGTTCGAAATGGAGGGTGCCGGCGCAGCGGACGAGCGTCGAGCCGTTTCGAGGTTCGAAAGAGAGGGTGCCGGAGCAGCGTGAGCGCGTCGAGCCGTTTCGAGGTTTGAAAGGGAGGGTGCCGGAGCAGCGGACGAGCGTCGAGCCGTTTTGAGGTTCGAAAGAGAGGGTGCCGGAGCAGCGTGAGCGTGTCGAGCCGTTTTGAGGTTCGAAAGAGATGGTGCCGGAGCAGCGTGAGCCCGTCGAGCCGTTTCGAGGTTCGAAAGAGAGGGTGCCGGTGCAGCGTGAGCGCGTCGAATCGAAGACGGGGGCAGGGATTGAGGAGGATCCGAGGAGGTGTGTTGAGAGGATTGGAGATGCGAAGTACGAGCCATCCGAGGAGGTGAAGGGGGTGAGGGTTGGTCGTCCTCCACTCTTATGGGTCTACGAAGAGTGACTCTGATCTTTCTTTTCGGTTGACAATCTTCTTCAGAGCTAGCAATTTCCTCCACTTGTCTCTTTTTCGATGGACCTGGGGTCGTGTTCGAAGGTGGTGGTTCGCTTGGGTTAGGAGGTGGTGGTTGGAAGGGAGGTGCCTGAAGGCTTCGCTGCCATCCCATCACATCTGCAAGGTATGCGTCGGCCCTCAGATCATCCTGGATGAGTCTTGACCCTGGGCTTCTATCCAAAGGGGTTTCCACGCCGAAATCTTGTCGTACAGTGAGAGCAAGCAATTCGACATCTAAGAAGAAACACTAATCAGCTGATCATGTTTCCTTCGAACACGCAGCTCCAAGAAAACGCAATGAAACAATGGTCACCTACCTTGTGTCATTGTTGACCAATCATCAACCCTAGCTTCATCCTCCGGCGCCAACAGGGAGAGTTCCTGCGGAAGACAAGTGCTCGAAGCCAAAGTTTGGTGATCTTCATCGAACTTCGAATCCGGATAGAGCTTTCCATCTTTGTTTCGCATCCACATGAATTTGGTAGACTCCTTTACATTGACGTCACAAACTACCTTCGAGGCCTTGCAGTCTCGGCACTTGAGGGATTTGCCGGGGATGCTCACACAGATTTGTTTGGTCCTGGCGCATCTGGAACACGGCTTGGCATACAAATGTACCTTCGTGTAATCTTCTTTCCCTCTCAATGCTTTGTCGAGCTCGGTCTCGCATCGAACAGATTGAGGCGATCTAGGTTGGATGGTGATGACAGTGTCCGGTGCCAGTGATACGATTTCCGAATCGGTTCCTTGTGAAGAACTCATTTAAAATGAAAGAGGCGATAAAAAATAGATTGATGGATTTAGAAGCAACGGAAAAAATTGTAGAAATTTCCAAGTCCGAACAAGGAGTTAGGAAGTGATAGAATTGATAGGGATTTTTGAGTTTGAGAAGGAAAGTTAAGAAACGAAACGAAGACGGTGAAATTGAGGGAATTGAAATTGTTGAGGGGAGCAAAGACGCAGACTCGAATACTTTATGCGTGAAGTAAATGAGGTAGCATCAAAGGCGACGCTAAGCAGCAAACTTCAACACGTAAACATCTCGAACCTTGTTACTCGTATGCAGTAATCAGATATTCCATGTAATTCCAAAGTCACCTCATAAACTTTGCAGATTCTCCCTGAGGCATGTACGAAGATACAATCTTTGTTGTGTTTTGGGATGACTCAGTCTGACTCAGTAGATACGCTCAAGCATCTCCAGATTTTTTGTTTTTCACGTAGATATCTGCGTCAAGCTACATCTTTTGTTTGAGGATCAAAAGTATAACCTCATTTGACGAACCTTTGAGATTGTCAGACACATGGTTATCAAATTACGTTTCATTCATCAAGTACTAAGTAATAGTGTTCGTTAGTCCCGTATCTTTTTCTTGTCTGTTTGTGTTGTGTTGCATGTTACAAGATCATGAACAATCATCTCATCCAAAGCTTAACTTTTGTGATCACAAAGTAACTACCAAAGTTTGTTGATTCATGTACGACTTATAGAGCTCTCCTACATAGCTCCACCGGTGGCTACCGGTGGTCTTTCTCGAAAAGAAACAATGGGCAATTTTTTCTACATTGATCTAAAAATATATAATGAAAACTTAGAAATACGGGATAAAAATGAAGACAGCGCAATCATTGACCTGGTTGTTCTCCTCTTGAGTAGTTGCTTCAATTTGTCCCTCTCTGTTACACAAGTCGAAGGTCATGTGTCAAAAAGTGAAAGCAGAAATTTCGAAAGACCACTTTTCAAGGATATATGAGACGCGTGATTGGGTTTGAGTGTTTTAAAGAAGGATTTCTTTTGGGATGAATTGCAAGGAAAAGAGTAAAAGAAATTCAGAGGCGGAAGAGAAATTAAGCTGACCGATGTTTCTTTCCAATCCGTCTAAGAGACTTGATACCAAGGTCTTGAGTACACTCAGCTCACCTTCCAGACTGGATGCCATTGATCCTAGCATCGTTTCTAGAGCCTTTTTGAGTACAAACAACCAAATCAATGAATATTCATACAAAAGGGTACCATAATCTGCAACAACAAGACAGACGTACCTGAATTCGTAAGGTAGTTCAGTTCCGATGGTTGAGGATGTAGAAGTTTGCCACTGACCTGTCTTAGTCTACATATCGGAATGCAATCATAAGCCCAAATATGGTCAAATTGCAATGCAGCCGTCTGGAGGGTCAGATATTGGACTCACCGTGCCAACATTCCAGGTGAGATTGAAGAACGGGTTGACTACCTTGATGATGTTGACTTTGTCCCTAAAAAGTATTTTCTCTACGTCGAGATCCTCTATCTCACTCATAGTCTCGATCTTGCACATATATAAACTTTTGGACCCAGGGCTGAGGCTCAGCAGCGCGTTCAGATATCTGTTCGAATCTAACTCAGACGCCATTTGAAAGTTAATTTTACTTCGAACGTTGATGTTAACTTCAAATTCCCAATATAACCAATATACTAGATTACATGGGCACTGTTCCTTTCGAAAAGTCCATGTCCCATGTGATTTGAAGTCATAATATATACGCCATTCAACAATATCAATACCAATTTCGAATTCCCAATAGAACAAATGTACCAAATTACATGGGCACTATTCCACTCGAAAAAGCCATACCATACGATTTGTAGTCACAAGAGGAAAGATCATGAATCTTTCAATTTAAAGGAAATTTGCAGTTGAAATTTGCAAATACTATCTGAAAGTAGAAAGATCGGCCCAACCAATCGATCTTTTTCCCTTCCCTCAACTACATCAGACTACATCTTAATCAAATTTCATCAGCTCAGCTTCTCATCATTCATTATCTTTCTATAACTACTCTCAATCGAATTTCTGAACAAACATCTTACTATCTACTCTCGGAATTCGTTTTTCACTTACAAATCTTTCACTATAAATCCTCTCTTGAATGCTTCGGACCTTGGATCATCGTGACGCAAAACTCAGAAGCTAGAAGAGAGGTAGTGAATTTTTTGTATTTGATCAATTCATTCCGGAGTGATATTTAGCAAGAGTTTTAGCATTAGTTATAATCTTCATTGCAGGAGCCATGCCTAAATACCACTGCAGACATTATTCGGGTTCCCCAAGTGGGCAGGGAAAAATGATTGGGAGTATGATTTGTCATAAAATGGTCTATCACTCCACACCTGAGCCATAACACCCACACTACATATGTGTAGCAGGCTCAGTGAATATGTGGTTATCATGTACATACAGTTCTGCTCAGTTATCTGCTCATCAGGACAAGTTATTCATATGTAATACATGCTGTAACTTCTTTCAGATTGAAAAAAGCTTCCAAAAGATTGACTACATACACTGACTCAATGTTTTGGTGTGATCTCATCAACTCAACTGCATGTAACACACTTTCTGTTACTAAGACATAGCTTCAACAATATTGCCTGAGCAGCTACAGAATTATATGTAGTGAATTTTTGGGAAAAAAATTTCAAAGTCGAAAAAGTTACATGTGGTATAACATGTGATTTATTTATTCTGATGGGCAAAAAACTGAGCAGACCTGTATGTACATGATAGACAACTATTGACTTAGCTTGCTGCACATATGTAGTGTGGGTGAAATGGCCCAGGTGTGCAGTATTAGATTCTTTTATGAAAAACTGTACTATTAATCATTTTCCTCTGCCAAATTGGGGAAGTTGAATGATGTTTACAGTGTACAAATCCCCAGCAACCTTAAAATCTCGTCTCAATCGATCTATTAGAAAGCATCTTGAGCGACCCGAGCAGCCACCGCCAAATGCTTGATCTGCCAAAAAGGCTGAACTTATAGAAGCTTATGGCCTACCCCCCGATGCGAAGTTCCTTTTCCTTAAAAAAGGTCGTCGTTATGGACAACCTCGCCTAACTCTCACTTATGGAACTGTCGTTTGCCTCGACTACCATACCTGTGAGCTGCTGTGCGTAGTACGATTTATTGAACGGGACGACATGGACCAGAGTTATTTCAATATGCTTAATCATTCAATATCGACTGTCTATCAGCATGCAAGAGCTTGTGGTGAAGTCAAAAACAATGGAGCGACTTACCGTTGTAGGAGATTAGGACGAAAACATGGCAGGATGTTTGCGGCTGGCTTTCGTCCAGGGTATGATAAGGAGGTCAAAGCAGGTTAGTTGTGATATATCTCAAATCATGCGATGACAGGATTTGCAGTTCCTCACCCAAATCTACCTTTTGCAGGGCACACTGCGTCCACGAGAGACGTTCTCGACGTCGAGATCGTTAGAACGTGTCAACTTTGTTCTTTGAGATTTGAAATTTGAAATTTCGTTCTTCTCCTTAGTCGTAACCTAAGCTCTCTGAGCTATCTGGTGCTCAGCCGTCTTTGAACACTAAGTTAATCAAGTGTATGATCAAAGTTGAGCTGAACAAGTGCAGCTCAGCACATTACCTGAGACTACAATCGCTCACTATTGGTTTCCACAATCCCTTTCCACTCGGCTTACATCCCTTCCCATCGCTCGCTCTACCTAAGTAGAGCCAATCACGTTTTTTATGTGCGGGGCGTGAGGATGTCCCGGACACCCGTTTCCGAACCATCATGCTCGGAAGTCCTGATGTTCAGACAAAGTTTTCGCGGGGAAATCTTTATCTTTAAATTACAGCCACCCTGTCAAATACTAATTTACTCTCCAAAAAGTTCCTCACACGCGAAAAGAAGAAACCCTTTTGCAATTTCAAGTAACCCGATTTTCAAGGATTTGCTTGATCAATAACCATACTTCAATTATCTTCACTTGATTTCAAATCACAACATGAATCCAACGACAACTACCCCACCTCACCTCTCCATGCCAAACAACCGTAGTTGAGAGTTGAGAATGATGATTAGGAGTTGCATAGGTAAGTATTCATCCAATCCATCTCCATCGTAACTTAATTGTCGGTTCTTCCCCCAAAGTGCCGTATAACATCGGCTGCATGCCGCTCTTCGGAATCCTTTGGAGCTCCTT